>NW_024087501.1:0-13971 GCF_009730915.1 Dioscorea cayenensis subsp. rotundata | reverse complement strand
GATAAGCATGGTAAAAAGTAAAAACATAGGCAAAAATGGAGGCACATCAACTATAGTGGTTTGAGGACCCCTATAAATTTACTATCTTGGGCAGCACATGAAGGAATTAATTGTTCTGAATTATATGGAAGAGGAAAAGATGAAGAAAGCAAAGATGCAAATACAAGAGGATAGTGTTCTGAACTTGAACTTCTTCTATTTTATCAAGTTATCTTCATACCTGGACAAAACACTTACATATATTCAAAACAGAGAACACCCAACATGCATTATGCTACCATGCCCCTAGTACAGTACTATCACAACCAGTACTTGCTACAAATAAATGCAACAAGACATAAGCCACCAAAACATAAATGTCTACAGAGTACTACGCATGCTTCTGTAGTTCTGACAGGATCAAACAGGATCTCTGAACGTGCACAGCAACATACCATGCGTCCTATAGCATGGTTCTTCAGTCAATTCTCTAACATACCCCCTCTTGACTGAAGATTACACACACCCAGCTGACTTCTCAACATAATGTGTTTTTGTGAAGCTAACGGCTTTGTGAGAAGGTCTGCATGTTGGTCTTCAGTGCTGCAGTGCTTCACTGTAACTGTGCCATTTGCAACCAGGTTCCGGATGAAGTGGAATTTTATATCAACATGTTTTGTTCTCCCATGGTGCATAGGGTTCTTAGCAATAGCTATCGCAGATTTGTTGTCACACCTGATCTCAGTAGCTTCGTTGGACCCTATACCACAGTCTTCCATCAGTTTCCTGAGCCACAAACCTTGGCAACCTGCTGCTGCGAGTGCGACGTATTCTGCTTCAGTTGTCGAGAGCGCTATCACCTCTTGCTTCTTTGACATCCACGAAACGGCTGCAGAACCCAAATCAAACACTACTCCGGAGGTGCTCTTCCTGTCCTCCATGCTTCCACCCCAGTCGCTGTCGGAATAACCAACCAGCTTACACTCAACACCGTGAGTATACCATAGTCCAAAATCTGCCGTGCCAGCAAGGTACCTTAACATGCGCTTGCCTACTCTAGCGTGTGTCTTCGAAGGCTTGTTCATGTACCGCGACAACACTCCAACTGCAAACGCTATATCAGGTCGAGTGTGCGTCAAATAGATCAACTGCCCAACGAGGCTTCTGTATCTATGCCCATCTGTATCACCCGAGTTATCGTCAGCCTGTAATTTTTCATTTGTAAACATGGGTGTTGGTGCTGGCTTGCATTTCATCATGTTGAATTTCTTTAGAAGGTCTTGAGTATACTTGCACTGAGAAACAAAAACACCATGTTTGTCTTGCACCACTTCCATCCCAAGAAAATAACTCAACAAGCCAAGATCAGCCATGCTAAAATGCTTCTTCATTTCTGATTTAAATTCTGCAATTTGTTCAAGTGATGGGCTTGTGCACACTATGTCATCAACGTATATACATACTAACAATGCGGTACCATCCTTTTCGATTCTCCTATAAAATGTATGCTCGTTCTCACTTCTTTTGAAGCCCTGTTTGGTGAAGTATGAATCGATTTTACTGTACCAGGCCCTGGGGGCCTGTTTTAAACCATACAGGGCCTTCTTGAGTCTATACACCTTATGCTCCTTTCCTTCTACTTCAAACCCCAAGGGCTGCTCGACGTAAACTTCTTCGACAATCTCTCCGTTCAGAAACGCTGACTTCACGTCCAGGTGAAACAGAGGCCATCCTTTCTGAGCAGACAATGCAAATAGGAATCTGATCGTCTCCATACGTGCCACCGGAGCATACACTTCATCAACGTCAATGCCCATTTGTTGTGCATAACCCTTGGCGACGATTCTTGCTTTGTGCTTCAACACTTCACCATTGGCCTTGTACTTGGTCTTGAAGATCCACTTCAAGCCAATCACTTTCTTTTCTTTGGGTCTGTCTACCAGATCCCAAGTTTCATTCTGTTGTATTGCCTTCATCTCTTCTCCCATTGCCACCTGCCATTCATTGATCTTTGCAGCATCTTCGTATGTCACTGGGTTAGCAATAAGTAAGGCAAAAGAACAATTATTGTAAATATCACTTAGCTGTCTTGTTCGCCTAGGTGGAGAGTCTTCATCATCTGCTTCTTCTGATTCAGTTACTTCAGAAGTATTGGCGTCTATAGATGCTGAAAAGTGTGCTGGATCGTTCTCCACCGTGTGGTGATGAGTGTGTTCACCTTGACCAACGATTGATTGTGAAGAAACTGAATTCGAATATGCAAAGAAGTCATCATCCCACACATATAGAGAGGGAGTGTTGTCGGTGCTAGCCCAATCCCACCGAGCATCTTCTCTAAACACCACATCCCTACTAAATATAACTTTGCAAGTGTTGGGATTGTACAACCTATAGGTCTTGGTCTTCAAACAGTAACCCATGAAGATGCACTTCTCTGATTTGTCTTCAAGTTTGTGTCTCTTCTGCGATGGAACTTGCACCAACGCAATGCAACCAAACACTCTTAGGTGCTTCAGAGATGGTTTAGTTCCCGTCCACTGCTCGTATGGCACTGAATCGGGGAGAGCTTCAGTTGGTGAGACATTAGTTAAGTACACAGCTGCAGCTACCGCTTCTGCCCAGAAAATCAGCGGAAGTCCGCTGCACTTCAACAAACACCGGTTTTTTCAACTATGACACGATTCTTTCGCTCCACCGTTCCATTAAGTTGTGGAGTATACGATGGCGTCAGTTCCCGTTGAATCCCCGATCTTTCACAATGATCATTGAACTCCCGAGAGAGAAATTCCCCGCCTCTATCCGAGCGCAAAACTTTAACTTTCAATACAGTTTCTCTTTCAACAGCTGCCTGGAATTTTAGAAAACATTCAAAGGCTTCAGACTTTGACTGGAGGAAGTAAACCCATGTCATTCGTGTATAGTCATCCACCAATAGAAGAAAGAACTTGTTTCCACCCATAGACCGGACATGCATTGGGCCACATATGTCCATATGGACACGTTGCAGCTTCTCGGTGGCTCTCCGAGATTTTCCACTCTCATGGGCAAATGGACAGCGCGCGTGTTTACCAAAAACACACTCGTCGCATGAGTCCATGTCACCAATATTCGGCATCCCCGTCACCATGTCCTTCGCTTTCAACATCTTCAAGCTTTGAAGATTCAAGTGGCCGAGTCTTTGATGCCATCTCATCGTCTGATTATGTTTCTCCACTGCTACATTGACTCTCCCTACATTAGAAAGCTCAACAGGGAACATATTATTATTAGTCTTCTTTATACTCAGCATTGACTCTCCTGACTTTTGATCTATAATGGAACATGCATCATCCTCGAACACAACTGCAAAGCCTCTAGCAAGCAACTGTCCCACGCTAAGAAGGTTGTGGGCGAGTCCAGGAACGTATTGTACGTCATGCAGCAACTTCACTTGTCCATCACCGGATTTAATGGCTACCGTTCGTCTACCCTCCACGGCGATTTCCTTGTCATCTCCTAACCGAACACACTGCTTCTGGGATTCATCAAGGGTCTCAAAGATACTCTTTAGCCCTGTCATGTGGTTTGAACAACCACTATCAACTATCCACACATAGTTTGAACTCTTCCCAGCCTCATTGTGTGCCATGAACAAGTTACTGACCTCCTTCTCCTTCTCTTTCTCCTCTGCAACTAGTGTAGTACCTCTACCCATCACCTTGTCTTTAAACCAACAATTTGCTTTAATGTGACCATACTTCTTACAATGGTGGCACAGAATGTTGCTTCTGAAACTTCTTGAATCATCACTTTGCTGCTTCTGTTCTATTCCTCTTCCTCTCCCTCTCCCGCGTCCGGCACCCCTGAAAGAGCTTCTTCCTCGACCTCTCTGTGTAGCTCGTTCAGGTTCTCTGATCGAAGCTGGAGCTTCACTTCTCACATGGAGCACCTTTTCCTCCACTTGATCAGCTTGACTGATCAACCTTGCTTCATGTGCTTGTAGAGATCCAGTAAGAGCATCCAAGGTTAGCTTAGTAATATCCTTGGACTCTTCTATCGCCGTCACGACATGATTGAACTTGGCCCCCATGCTCCGCAACACCTTTCCGACCACCATAGCCTCAGAGATAGTGTCTCCAAGCCTCTTCATTTGGTTCACCATGTCTCCAACACGAGTCATGAAGTCTTCGACACTCTCATTGTTCTTGATCTTGAGATTTTCAAAACCTTGTCGTAACGATTGAAGCTTTACTGCTATGAGCTTTGGATCACCTTGATACTGTCGTTTCAAATGATCCCACGCATCCTTTGACGTTTCAGCTGCCTCTATGCGGGAGAACAACCGTCTGTTCAGTGACTGTTGGATAAAGAAAAGTGGCTTTGAATCTCTCTTCTTGTGCTTCTTCATCTTTGCCTCATCCTCTTCTTTTGGGATTCCCTTCTCAATCAGATCCCAAAGGTCTTGAGAACGAAACAACGTTCTCATCATGATGCTCCACGGCCCGTAATCTTCACCATCGAACACGGGCAAGGGAGGCATTCCGTTTCCAGCCATACTTGTAGCTCTTAAGCTTCACTACAAGAACCTCTCTCTGATACCACTGTTCTGAATTATATGGAAGAGGAAAAGATGAAGAAAGCAAAGATGCAAATACAAGAGGATAGTGTTCTGAACTTGAACTTCTTCTATTTCATCAAGTTATCTTCATACCTGGACAAAACACTTACATATATTCAAAACAGAGAACACCCAACATGCATTATGCTACCATGCCCCTAGTACAGTACTATCACAACCAGTACTTGCTACAAATAAATGCAACAAGACATAAGCCACCAAAACATAAATGTCTACAGAGTACTACGCATGCTTCTGTAGTTCTGACAGGATCAAACAGGATCTCTGAACGTGCATAGCAACATACCATGCGTCCTATAGCATGGTTCTTCAGTCAATTCTCTAACATTAATGAAGGCATGCAATGATGTTCTACACTAGGAACTTATGTTTTTTTTATCATTGCTCATACTTAGGAGGGACTACTATCTAAACAAAAATTATTTTCAATTTTTGTTAAAGGTACTGTTGGGAGAAGAAGAGATAAAAAAACAGCCCCAATCAAGAAAGCTAGTGTTTTTAATGAAGTGTGTGAGAATTAAAATAATTACAAATTAAACAACATTATGGACACAAAATTTAGACAATATTGCATATAGATTTATAATTCAAAGCACAAACAAAATAATTTAATTAATCAAATTATAAAATTATATACATAGTATGTAGGAGAAAATTAAAAAGTTACTGTAAATGAAACAATGCCTAGACCCAAAAAATGAAAATAATATTTAGAAGAGAAACAAAAAAGTAAAATAAATGTAATTACGCAATAATATATTTCATAGCATTTTCGATAACATTGTGAAAGAATCAAAGTTACCATAATTACTTTTTTTAAGTATTAAATCACACTATCAACGAATTAGCCCTAAATCACATTGTTCCTTTTCATTAAAATTTTGCTAATACACCATGTTAAAGAAACTCATTCAGTTTATAAAAAATGTAACCCCTTTTATTATTTAATTTAATTCTTCATATATCTGTCTCTTTCAATTTTTACAATGTTTGGACACCTTCAAATTCTCTGTAACCCCTAACCATTTTCCATAAAACCTAAAAATAATCAATGCCTACCATTATTGAGATATATGGCCCATAAACTCCAATGTTTATGATTAAAAAACTTCATATAGTTATTTAACATGGATTATACGACCAGTAGTATGGCATTTAAATTGGTCTAGATTTTTAATTGGACCACTTATGCAATCAACCTAATGTAACCCATTTTGACCCATGTTAAACTGGCCAAACCTGATGAACCGTCAGGGTTTCTATAACCTAGGTGAGTCAAATTTTATTTTTTGAAATAACATTTTTATTCCTTCATTTTTTTTATATTTAATTTGTTTATGTTAAAAAACAAATGATATATCATTCTTGAAAATAATAATAATAATAATGCTTTAATAACTATGGTTGAGGCTTTTTCTTTATTAAATTTTTTTGTCAATTTATAATTGCCATTATAATTTTTTTTCCTTCAAATTATTTATCTTATAAATAACAAATAGTAATTATTGTGTATGCCTCATATACAGAAGTAACAAAACATATGCGAGAACTGAGTGAGTGGCACGACAACATCTGTTATATATGGTTTAGGACCTAGATAAGTTTAGGATTCAAATATGGTTAGGATCCGGATATAATTTGTGTCAGGATAGGCTTAGGTTTTTACATATAAATTCATGTAACCCTAGTTTTTTGTTGGACAGAGAGTGAATAAGAGGTATATTACCGCTCCACTCCCGAGGACGTAGGTACATTGCCAAATCTTGTAAATCTTGTGTGTTTATGTTATTTTCTTACTCTCTTGATTTTCTTGCGGATGTTTTATTTTTTAACCGTAATGAATATTATATGTTATATATTATATAATTAAAAAGTAATTTATAATTTTAAAATATTTTTGTTAACTTAGCACATTTACCCAAATGACTTGAAGATTGAACTATTTAACTAAAGACCGAGAGACAATAAAGGTATAATGTTTAAGCTAGCTCTAATTTTATTGATTGAGATGTCTTTGTTCTGAACCTAGATTCTTTCTGGATCAATAATTGTAACAAGTTGGTTAATGTGAACTGTGACCGATCTTAGTCACTAGAAAAATTAAAGAAAAGGACTATTCCTGGTGACTGGTCCAAGAAACCACAACGATGGAAATTGATAAATGATACTTGTAAAAAATTATAAAAATAGACATATATCATAACATGTTGGCCCAAAACCATTGGCCCAATACCAACTCCTCCAAACCATCAACTTAAACTAATGGCCTCTTAATCCATGGATCATCCAAACTAATGGCTCATTAAACCATCAACATGCAGCCTTGGTTTTGTGTGATTTGTGGGCTGGTTCCTCTCTATAAATAGAGAAGATGGGCTTCTCATTCAAACACAACTTGAGTAAAGAACCAAAGTGAGAGTGAGAGTAAGAAAAATAAGAGAGAAAGATAAAGAGGAAGAGTGAGGAAGTATGGAAAAAATATTTTTAGAGTTAGTTTATTTTCTTAGTATAAGAGAGAGTACTGGTTTTCTCCTTGTTATTAGAGAGATTGTAACTCTTGAAATTTTTCCACTTAGTAAATTCTTCTATCTTTGCACGTGGTTTTTACTCTAATTATTTAGGGGTTTTCCACGTAACATCTTTGTGTCTTTTATTTTTCAGCATTATTTTCATTTATTTTGCTACAGTAATGCTATATTCGGTCCTATATTTTACAACAAGTGGTATCAGAGCTAGATCTTGGTGTAATATATCTACTTATCGTATGTCCCCCCCAGTGTGAAGACCTTTATGTGGAAGCTTGCTCATAGTCATCTTCCTACTTGTGATGTCTTCTATAATTTAAACTTTGGTCCACTGACTTATTGTCACTTCTGCCATCTGGTGCATGAATCTGCATATCATATTTTTTGGGCATGTCCTCGTACCCTTGATTGTTGGAAGTCTATCTTGGTCTCTTTCGGCATTCCTATGGCCTATATTAGCAACCTTAGATCTGGCTACTGGTTGGTCTCTCCCATAAAACTTTCTTGTAATAGCAATCTGGGTTGTGCTGTGATTGCTATCAGCCTCTAGTATATCTGGAAAGCTCGTTGCAATCTCATTTTCAACCATCTTCCTCCGAAATTGGATTTGATTTATAGAAATGCCTGGAGTCTTGCCTTGGAGTACACCAAGTTGCCTAAGGCCCCTCACAGACAGTACTCTATCTCAATTGCTCTTGGCTTAATTACCATGCATCTTCCCGGATGCCTCTTGGTCGGATTCTTCTAATTCTGTTGGTCTAGGCTTTGTTATAATCACTGATCATAAGTATTTCCTCCTTGCAGGATCCGCTGGCAATATCTGTAATTCTCCACTCTTTGCTGAAATTGCAGCCTTAACCTTTGCTTTGAAGGAGTGTCTGAAGATGAAGTGGAAGCCTATGCAAATCTACACTGACTGTTTAAACATCTTGAAGCTCATTAGCAATCCTCAAGGCCCGACTGCTTGGAGACTGATTGATGAAGCCTGCCTTCTTCTCAGATTGCTTAATAGCCTGCAAAATCCCAGAATTGATTTAATTGACCACGAGGATAACCTTATTGCGGATCATATCGCCAACCCTGCTAGATGAAACCCGGTCCTCTCCCTCTTTGCTAAGGGAATGCAATTCCCGTTTTGGCTCTATGATGTTTGCGTCAAGCGGGCACTGTTATTTTGATTAGTTTTTCTTTCTTGAGCTATGCTCGTATTATAAAAAAAAATAAAAAAAATAAAAAAAAATAACTAAGCTTTCATTCTATGTTTTAAACGTCTATAGGATTTGATGACATGGATAGTATATATTCAGACTGCATCACCTGAAGATTTTAAAGACATGAAAAAAGGGACAAGATAAGAGGGCTTCACTTGGTGGAATATTTTGTTGGGGGTTGCCATGAAGTAGGGGTAAGCAAAGACTGAGATTTTTTTTTTTGGATCTTACAGACCTTGTTATTGGATACACAAATGTGATTCAATAATGCTGTCAAAAATGCAGATTAATTGTGAGGCATGGATCAAGAAAGGTGACCCAAAGGATGTTATCTGTAGTGAAGTGAAGAGAGTCAAACCAGATATTCTGATCATGGGTAGTCGTGGGCTTGGTCCATTTTATAGGTATCATAGCTTTTTTTTTTACAATTAAATTTTGAAGGACTAACGTACATGACTTAATTTAATCAGTAGTTAGACTAAAAGATTACAGTTTAAAGTATAGGTACCCAAAGAGTACTTTTGAAAAAATATAGAAACTATTCAGAGAATTATTTCATTATATAACTATTTAAAATATATGTATAAATTTAAATTATTTAAATAAATATAATTCAATAATTGTTATAATCATAAAAATAAAAATATAAACAAAGTCATCATTAAATTAATGGCTTCATAGTTTATTGGCACTAAAAAAACCCTTTAGTTTGGGGTGATGGTGTGCGCAAGATGAGAGTGTGAAAAATAGATAAATCATGCACATGTATTAAAAAGAAGAAAGAGCGTTAACCATTTTGTAAAATGGTAAAATAAATAGTAGTAATGATAATTATCATTAAAAACATTATCTTTTAACAAGCGGAAATTCACCAGTATTTTTAACCTTAGTATTGTATCATCATTCATCACACAAAATGACCAAGCAATCCAATAAATATCAGCACCACCTCTGTCTCCACACTACACAGACGACCACAGCACATGCATGCATGTCCAGTCACACAAGAAGTTTTTTTTTTTAAATAGTCACACAAGAAGTTGATTGATGTAGATGTGCTATTTTGGCCAGCTACGAAAGAAAGGGTCTATGCTCTGAAACAAGCGACAGCAGGGAAATTGATGGACGATATTTTTAAAAAATTATTATGATAGATACATATATATACTATAGTATTATAGCATTTATCCTATACGAATAGCATTGACTTACTTGAAATTGAGTATTTAACGCCAACGAAAGATTCATATTGTTTGTTTTAAAATTAGGATAAATTCTTTAAAACAAACTTGGCAAAAATATATATTATTTCCAAAATCAAAGATGTTGTTTTCAAAATTACATACTTTAAAAATATATACGTTGTTAATCTATTGTGATTTATCTACTTCTAATATATACACACACGGTTTTCTTAAAACTATTGGTGTTTTCTCTAAATGGCATTAGATTTCTTTTATATTTTTAAAAAACTTAGGGTATTTTGCTTAAAATTGCCACTGTCTTTTGAAATTATACAAAATTATTTTATGAAAATATTGGGGTTTTTTTTGGGAATATCGTGCATGGTTTTGTGATTTTATGAAAGTAGAGGGTGCTTTTCAAATAGTGTCTTGGATTTTTTTTTTTTCAAAAGCAACAATTGCAAGGCTCTATACGTTTTCACCTGTTAACATAGAGTTTAGATAATAAATCTGCACTCATAATCGGAGAATCATTACATGCATTTGACATACTTAAATTCGAGATTTTTTAAATGTCTCACATTCACTTTTCGTACTGGGATAAATACTATTGAATTATGTGCCCTTTGGTACATTGTCTTAGATTTATATATTTCAACAATAACATGTTTAAAAATAATTTCTACTTCAACGGAACACCCTCATAATAATTTATGTATAGCTTGTCTCCCCAAAAGTTCCATGGTTTTGCTCTTTTTGCATAAACACCCTCGAAGAAATAACTATTATAACAAAAAACTATTGGGTTTAGTTCAGAAACGTCTTGTGGTTTGGTAATTTTACTTGAACACCCTAAAAAAAAAATCAAAACTATTGGGATTTTCTTCAAAACGTTTTAAAATTGTGAAAATTGCCAAAAAAACCCTTTAAGTTTGTAAAATTGACAAAAACACCCCGTTAGTTTTGCAATCCACAAAATCCCTCGCTTTTTAAAAGCTCATGTTTTTGAACACGCCCAATAGCTATAACGGATGTGAGCGGAGTGAGTTTCAAATTTTTTTGAATGAAAAATGCCCTTGTATGGGGAGTAGTGAGCTGCAGCCATCTCGGCGATTTGAGAGGAAGTGGGCGGTTTTCCGTAGGGTAGCCTAGAGGCAATTTATTGGGGCCGTTTAATTGCTTTTTCTCAACTCACGTCTTGACTTTTCCATTTCAGTTTGTCTCCAAAGTTGTCTCTACCGTGAAAGCCTCTGTAATTAGCATTTCATCGACTTTTTCCCTTTCCACGGTATCTCGAAGGAGAAGTCCCCATGCAACTAGTTGGCATTTCATCGAGTTTTGCAATCTAAGGTATTGAGTATGGTTTTATGTTAAGCTGTTACGTCTGAAAAGAAAGATTTTTTTCGGTTTTTGTTTTGTGCTCCTGTTTTTTTGTTGGAAGATATTGAAGTCTGAGGGGATTTCTCATTTGGGGTTTTGTTAGTCTGCGAGGGAGATTTCTCGGCTAGGGTTTTTGTTTTGTTTTGTATTTTCGTATGTATACACTATCGAAAATAGTTTTTGATTGTTATGATTTGTGTAATATTTATAATGTACATTTTCCGTTTCGTTTGATATGGTTGCGATTTCTGAAATGAGGGTTGGCGTTTAAGAAATGAGATATTCACAGTTTAACATTTGTTGTCTACTGTTTAAAGTATTCTCGTCTCTGTTTAACAAAAATGGGTCTCTGTTTAACATTTTATATCTACATTTTAATAAGCGAGAGTTCTGGTTTAAAAACCTTATATTTCAGCTTAAACTTTTTGTCGATCTGCGTATTGAATGTGTTGTTATTATCGCGAGCTTGTGATTATGGCGGTCGACCTAGTTAATGGGCGATGCTATTTGATGGCCGTTAGTGGAGACTTTTAGCTGAATTGAAAAATAACATGACCCCTCGACCTTTGGGGAGATTATTCGAGCGGACCAGTTTGCGGCGTTACTGGGTGGAAGCTATATACCAAGAGAGCCCTTCTTGATTCTCTTTTGCAAAGATGCGATGGTCGCACCAATAAATTCGAGGATCGGGGAAAGCTGCTTCGAGTTTCGAGACCTCAAGATGTGGCCCTCGTTCTTGAGTACTGCGTTGCGATGGCGGCGAGTGGTCTTCGAAGAAGAAAACCCGGTCGGCGTTCGAAGGGCGGTATCTATCAAAGACCTACGAGAGCGGAGACTCCGTCGAGAGCACTGCGGTGCGACTTGTTCGACGAGAGGGAGAAGAAGATAATTTTCGTCAAACTCGATGGTGTACCTCGTAGGGGGACGATCCTCTTCCCAAATACATCGTGCTCGGGTTCGAGCTGGATCGTTGATTACGTCGATGATCTACCGGCCAGTGAGGCGATCTGGCGTGGGCGCGAGCGACGCACAAGTGGCTTATGGAGGATATTCCTGAGCGGTAGCCGGTCTGCAAGATAGATCTGTGGGAAGAAGACCAACACAAAGGATACGTTAAGGGTTGCTCGGTCGGCTTAGCGTGCGGTTTTCTGGTGGCCGGAGCGAGGGGAAGAAAGTCCGGTTTCGGCGAGATCCCAAGGATCTTTGTGCTACGGTGAAAGTACTTCACAGGAGCAAGCGGCGGTGAAAAGCGAGCTTGTCATCGCTCGATGGAAAGAGGGTAATAAATCATGGACTGATGTTTAACATAAGTCTTTAACGTTTAAACATTTTTATTTAGCGTTTAAATTTAGTATTCTACCGTTTTAAAACTTATTACATCTTGGTTTAAATATTTTTGTTCTCCGTTTAATTATATTACTATAACGTTTAAATATATAAACACTACTGTTTAAATATAGTTTTTATAGTTTAAAATGAATGATTTATTTGAAATTGTTTGGTTTCACATATGTTAGTTTCACAGTTTGGTTAGGTGAATCTTTGAAGAAGAAATATTTGTTAGGGGCTAGCAAGCGGATGGATGCCATTGCTCGGGAACCACTTGCTCAGGCGGGGATGAGAGGCGGCTTCATCGTGCTGTGCCGGGCCTTGGTTCTCCTACTTCCGACCCACCCGCAGCGCACGCATTCCTCGGCCAGAGAGCCCTCCCCTACCGGCGGTTGCAGCAACCCCCTACCACGACAGTCCCCAGGGTGGCGGCCCGAGCCATGGCGGCCCCTCCGTGCAGTAGCGGCCACCGTGACATTAGGGCGAAGATGTCGCGCTAACTCTTATGCGGGCGTACGAGATATTGATGACCAAGTTTCCTTGGCTTGTCGCTCGTGTCGGTAGCTGGAAGGGCGTTCGCAGCCGTTGCGCCATCCTAAGCCCGAAGACACGGAGACGAGCGAGGCGTCGGGTTTGGCAGACAGCGACATCATCGGGAAGGTCGTTTCAAAAGCGGCCCACATTCGAAGAGACTTGCGAAAAAGAGGGAGAACAATCTTGCCTCTGTCTCCACGGCAGGTGGCGATGAAACAATAGCAACACCATCGATCGGTGCGATCTTTGTTGTTGAGAAGGACATCGTAAGAGATGATGTGGCCGATTCTTGCGGTTGAGAAGGCGTTGACTCTCTTCTCGATGAAATCCTCGACCGGGTAGGGCCAGTGCGAGATGCTGCATCGAGATGAACACGATCCACGAAGATCGAGAACAAGTTAAGGGTGTGTCTCCCAGATGATCTTTGTTGTCGTGGACACGGTTGAGGAAGATCGTCGAATCGCGTTCGTGGCGTGGGCGTGGCCGAGCGATGCTCGCATGACCAGCGAGGGACCGCATCCCACAACGAGAACCATGTAAGGATGTGTCTGCGGTTGATCTTTGTCGTACGTAGATCCCGCGTCGAAGCCGGACGACAATCCCAGACAAGAACAACCATGTAAGGATGTGTACTGCGGTTGATGTTGTCAGCCATCGTCCCGCGTCGAAGGAAGATCTTCTGTGAAGACCCGAGCCGAAAAGCGGCGAGAGAGATGATCGAGGCGATCAAAGAAAATTGGACGAGACGGCTCGGAAAGCTTTTATTCGAAGAAGAAGAAATGGGTTGGCTGAGTCGTCTTAACAAATCTGACGAGGGTTGATGAGGGATCTTCCTCAGCTTGCTCTATGGA
This sequence comes from Dioscorea cayenensis subsp. rotundata, assembly GCF_009730915.1. NCBI lineage: Eukaryota > Viridiplantae > Streptophyta > Magnoliopsida > Dioscoreales > Dioscoreaceae > Dioscorea > Dioscorea cayenensis. Next base: position 360 of record NW_024087501.1, on the reverse strand, counting down.
CGGAGTAAGTGTAAAAGTTTTTATGATATTGTTTAAAGGTTTTATTATAGTGTTTTAACTATTACCTAATAGTGTTTAATACCATTATGTTATCATTTAATTTGTCTACTTAACGTTTAATTATATATAATATCATGTAACAGATTGATAATATCGTTTTAAATATTTCTGATATGGTCTTTATTATATACATTATCGTTTAACCTCGAGCATCGTGTGTGGAAGAATGGCCTTGTCGACTTTCACCTGCGACAAATTATACTCTATTTAGCGAGGGAAGGAGATGGTCGCGATGATGTGATGAATGACTTTCGTGTCGTAATACAAAAGTCGGCCCGAGCAAGAGCGTATCCTTACAAG
>NW_024087500.1:0-56174 GCF_009730915.1 Dioscorea cayenensis subsp. rotundata | reverse complement strand
AGATACTAAGATCACCTCAATGCTTCACTCCGCTACACGCGCAACTAAGCCCCAGCGGAGGGTCATCTCTTAGACCATTCACTCTATTGTGGCCGCAAAAAACTCGAGGAACGGAGGTAGAATCTTTCACGTCGGAGGGGAAAGGGGGCGCTCCTATACCTCTCGACTCACCCTCTCAACCCTCTCCAACCTAGCTTTGTCTAACGCTCGTGATGTGTCACTCACTCACAAGGTTACCAACAAGAACTCTCAACCCTAGTGTCACTCTAGGGGAAATGTTCATACAATCAAGGATTCAAGGTTGGAACTCACAATAAACATTAATTAATTCAAAGCATAATAAAGAGATTCAATGAAACAAATACATCCTAGGGTTCACAAATACCCAAGTACCCACTAGGGGTTTAGCTCTCCATGGAGCTAAGTACAATCAAAAAAATAGAATGTAAAAGCAATGAATCCATAGAGAAACCCTCTCGATAGTCGTGTCGATGGCCTTGTGGAAAATCCTCTACTCGTCGTCCAAAGATTCCCTTGTCCGGTATAGGATACGCCTTGACGGAAGCTCCCCTACCAATCTGCAAATACAAGGTTTGAATCAGTCGAGGCTACACTTCACAACCACACCGCCTCTTTGCATAACCTTGAAAATCAAGTGGGGCAGATTGCGAAGTATCTCTCTGAAAGGCCACATGGAAGCTTGCCGAGCAATACAGAAACCAACCCTAGGGAGCACGTGAAGGCGATCACTTTGAGAAGTGGTCGTGAGGTTGAAGGTAGGTTTCCGAGTGAGAAGCCAAAAGAACAGGCACCCGAGGTTATAGAGGTGGAAGAGGGAACAAGCAAAGAGAAAGAGGTGGCACCCCCAATTTTCAAGCCAAGAATCCCTTATCCCTCTAGATTGAAAAATGACCAAGGGGATGAACAGTATAAGAGGTTCCTGAGTTTGTTCAAGCAACTCCACATTAATATTCCTTTTGTTGAGGCATTGGCCCAAATGCCTAAGTATGCGAAGTTCTTGAAAGATTGTTGACTAACAAGAGGAAATTGGAGGAAAGTGCTTCAGTGATTTTAGATGCTTCATGCTTGATGGTATTGAAAAGAACATGCCGAACAAGAAGAAAGACCCGTGAAGCTTCATCATTCCGTGTAATATTGGCAATCTAGATGAGGAAATGGCATTGGCGGACTCAGGGGCTAGTATCAATGTTATACCATACACCTTCTTTCACAAGCTAGGCTTGGGTGAGCCTAGGCCTACTTGGATGACTTTGCAACTAGCGGACCGAATAGTACGACATCCGAGAGGCATCATTGAAGGCGTTCTTGTCAAGGTGGACAAGTACATTTTTCCGGTTGACTTTGTAGTGCTAGACGTCGATAAGGATGCGGATGTACCTTTGATACTTGGGAGACCGTTCTTGCGGACTTCCAAGGCATTGATTAACATGGATGGCGGAGAGCTAACTTTGAGGGTTGGAGATGACAAGCTCACATGTCGCCTTGCTGAAGCCATGCGGCATTCTCTTGATTTCGATGAAACTTTATACTTTCTAGACACTACTGATGAGATTGTTGATGAATACATGTAGGAAATGTTCAATCTGGACCCATACGATGGTTTGTTCGACCAAGAGGAGGATTATGAAGAAGTAATGATGCTTAGTGCGACGGAAGAAGTACCATGTATCCCTGGGATTTTGAAGAAGGTGCTCCGGAAAATGAAGAGGGCTAGGAGACGCCACCGGAAACACTCCAAGTTTGTTGGAGATGCACGTGAACTGAAGAAGTTGGACGAATCATTGTTAGGTTGTCCGAAGGCCGATAATTCACCTTCTACCCTCAAGAGACTTTGCACATCATGCTTTTAAGCCATGGGTAAAAGGGCAACCTTCATTCATGAACCCTCGTGAGGTAAGACAAGGTACGTCAAGCTTAGTGACGTTAAACAAGCGCTTCTTGGGAGGCAACCCAAGTGTTTACTGTTTTCTTATCTTCTAGTTTAGTTTGTTTGCATGAATAAATTGTTAAGTGTTAGTGTCTTGATTTTTAGATGCTTGTGCTGAGATTTTCTTGTGAACTTTGAATATTCATCGTGTGTTTTCATGTGGAATTGGCGAAGTTATGTCATTTGAGCTTTATTCCATGTTTTTCGCTGGTAAAACTCGCATACTAGGGCAGGCTCTGAGTGTGTAAACATGTTCAGAAACTTTCTGCAGAGCCTGCAGATTTTTCTAAGGCATCCAGTGAAGATGCACGGGCGTGTGGAATTTCAGCACGGCCGTGGATTTGTATTGCGAGCTCATCCAGAGAAGGCACTGTGGGCGCATGGCCGCCCTTATGAACGACTATGCGAATATCGCACGCCCGTGGGTAATTTCCGCACGGGCGTGTGAATTCCTGCAGAGTTTGGCCGATTATCCTGAGAGGACACAGGGGCGTGAACTCGCCCCTGTGGGCGACCTTGTGAAACGTACACGGGCATTGGTAATTTCCACATGCCCATGTGAAACTCTGCAGAGGAGCCCTTTTCATCCCGAGAAGACACAGGGGCGTGTGGGTGCCCTTGTGACTTGGGCATGTGAATGTCCACGCCCGTGTAGAATTTCCGCACGGGCGTGTGGAACACTTAGCGATTTTTCTCGGATGTCCAGAGAAGCCACAGGGGCGTGCAACCCGCCTCGTGGGAAAAGGGCACACGGGCGTGGGTATTTTCCGCACGCCCGTGGGAGAGTGTTCAGAGACAATGAGGTGTTTTCCTGAGAGCGCACAAGGGCGTGTGTATGTCAATGTGGCTCTCTCGTAATGAGGCACACGGGCGTGGGTAATTTCCGCATGCCCATGTGGATGCATAGAACGCCAAGGGGCGTGACTTCTTTTTAAGGAAGAATAGTTTCTCTCCTTCTTCAAGTCTTCCAGTCGTCTGAAAACACTCTCACATCATTTCCCGACTTCATAGCGCCAATTTGGTGCGATTTTTGGGAGGTTTTCCGGCCGGTTATTGATTTTCTCTTCCCATATTGTCGGTAAGCCCTATTTATGATTTTCTTCGCAAATTCATGGTTTCCATCGATGAATTTATTGAAAAATATGCTTCGTCTATCCAATTAGAAAGATTATTTGTGTTTTAGAACGAAGAAGAGGTAATTTCACGGTGTATTTTTTATGTTTTTAAGGCGCGGCCGTCGGCTTTCATGCCCCGTGGATTCACACGGGCGTGCGGAAATTCTGCACGACCGTGTGGATTTCTGCAGCGTTAGTTTATCAACTTTTTGATCGATTTCGTTTCAAAATTTGTAGATTATGGCACCTCGGTCGAAGAAGCAAGCTGATAAGAGGCCGCGTGAGTCATCCCCTAAGCTTGAGGGCATGAGTTTCGCGATCCCAGACCATCAGGTTCGCTATGAGCGCGTGTCGAGACTCCGGTTCAGACAGACTCGATTCCTAGACACGAGTATACTGAGAGATCTACAGCAGGGAGATGAGCTCGCTGATGAGGTCGAAGATCTCATTTCAACAGGTGGTTTGAGGCAGTTATTGACGATTAGAGAGCCAACCATCCGAGAATTTACACTGGATGTGCTATCATCATTCGAGTTTGATAGATCTTACGCGAGCTTTGATAGTTTGGACACCATTCAGTTTAGAGCACTTGGATACCACCGTAGCTTGAGCGTCACTCAGTTTTCAGTTCTGCTTGGCTTGTATGAGGAGGCATTCACAGACACTGAGGAGTACACTCAGTTACTGACTGATTACCCTCGAGCCTTGACCCGACAGAGAGCTTACAGAGTACTATGTAGTCAGGGTCAGTACGAGTCGGGGGTATCCAAGGCTATGTGCCTTTCCTGACCTGCATACAGATATTTACATGCCATCATGAGTAGGTCGGGCCGTGGTGATAGCACTGGTGTTCTGAGCTGACAGGAGCTTCTATACTTGTACTCGATGGTGCAGCGCGTACCGATTCACTTAGGACACATCATGGCAGAGTACATCAGACATTTGGGGCATTATGCTAGACTGGGAGTGATTTTCTCGGCCCCTACATTATGAGATTAGTGCTGAGCATGGGTCTCTTGGATTCGATTCGTGGGGCTGAGAAGACGAGTATACGTACCCCCCTGAGTTTAGAGACACTGAGATTGATGGGCATGGTCCGCAGAGTTCGGACAGGGGTTTATACTTTGGTGCTACTAGCTCTAGAGATAGCTGAGGATGAGGGTGATCATGCTGAGGCTTCCCAGCCTACCCCCGAGCCTCAGCCAGCACCGATGGAGACCGAGGCACCTCCGGCAGCAAAGGACGCACCCCCATGCGTATGTTTTCACCATCTCGAGCCCATGATCGCTTTGAGAGGCTCAAGAATGTGGTGGGAGTGATACAGGCAGAGGTGGCTGAGGCTCGATCAGAGATTGCCAAGATTAGGGTTATGCAGGTCACTCATTACACAGAGTTCATGGCACGTTTCGACGTATTACGGCAGATCTTAGAGTGAGACGTCGCCTCATCATTTGTCTTACGTCCGAGGACTCCTCAGGCTCCCTCGGCACCTCCAGCATCCCCATCACCTGTTCTCGCACCACAGGATCCACCATGTGCTTCTCCACCACCAGCAGCTGCAGAGAAGCCAACAGAGCGTGACACCGACATTTGACTTTATTTTTCTGTATTTTCTTTATTTTGCATTTTATTTTAGACTTGTTCACTCAGAAAGGATTCTCCTTATGAGTTTATTTTCAATTTGCACCTCAAGTTGTATTCATTGCTTTATCTTTTATATACTCGAGTTATTTTTGTTTTTCTTGTGCTTCACTGACCCCACTCGTGTATGCGTGCAGATGGTCTTGTCATCTTGGAAATTAAGACTTTGTCATGGGCACGACCAAAGTGCTTTGGCACTTGGCCGTGTGAGCTTCACAAACCCGTCGGAACATTACTCCCAAGGACTTAGCTCCATCAAACGCGACACTAGGAGTCAGGGGAGTATTGTTTTGATTGCTTCTCCCACATATATTCTTTATTAATATATATTTTTTGAGTGAGCTTGAATATGTACATTGAGGACAATGTACAACTTAAGTATGGGGGGGGAGTTTCATAGTGCACACATCCTTTTTATTGTTCTTGATTGATATACATGCTCACATAGCCAATGGCGGTTCACCTTAGTTACAATGATTGTATTCTTGAGTTTAGGAGAAATTTTAACATTGAATGTTTTCATGCTCTAGTTCTTGCTTGAATTTCTAGGAATTTTTACCCGATTTACACTCAGTGCACTACTCACTCTTTAAACTCTATTGGAAACTCATGTTCGATGTTAGAGGGACTAGTTATAGTTGTTTCTTGTGTTAAATTCTGAAAAAAAAAAAGGAAAATAAAAAAAAACAAAATAGTTTTATTCTTTATTTGTGCTTGTTGGGTGGAAAGAGCTACAACCTATGAAGTATGAAGTTACTCTCATAAGTCAATACTAGCTATGCCCTAATGAGAGAAAGAGCTATGTCATAGGATGAGTAAAAGCTACCACTCAGGTAGAAAGAGCTACCACCTCGATAGTGTGAAAGCCACCACCTTAGCGGCCGCTTTGGAAAGGGCTACCTTAGAGGATGTGTGAGGGTACTACCATCTTTGGAATTGTTGTCACTTTTGTAGATAAATAAGTCCCTTGTATTAAGAATTTTGAGTAGTATACCTTGGGTTGTTTTGACTGAGTTCACACACGTACACGATTTCGGGTTTGTTGTCCTTTTTGATTCAAGTTTTTAGCTAGAGCTTTGACTTTTTGTATTTAATGTTGAAATTTCCCTTACTTATAGAATGCTCTCTCTGTACACTTTGGTGAACCTAAAGCCAAGCACTTCCAATATTTCCTTCATCTATGCACATTATGTTTAATTTTTGCTTGAGGACAAGCAAAAGCTTAAGTGTGGGGGAGTTTGATAACTGCTTGCGTGATATGAATGCGAAGCATTCTTTCCTTATGTTGAGCATTACTTTTCTTGGGTTTTTACACTAACATGTGTGTTTTTATGTTACTTTCGTGTAGGTAGGGTTGTGAGGCCGAGTATGAAGGAAAGAAGCCAATGTAGATCATAATGCACCTATTTTAGAGGAAATCTTGCTAAGGTTCAAACGCGAAGACATAGGTCGGTTGTGAGATGCTAGAGTGTGTGCCAACCTCCTCGTATTTGAGTTAGCACAACCATTTGGAGGTGCACAAGGGCAGTTACACTCAAGCATTCTGACTTATGCACATAGAATAAGATCTCCACCAACTTGTTCATCATTAAAAAAGCAAAGCGATCCACGATGTGAACGTGTGCCCATTTGCGTCACCTCGATGAAAGTATGGACTCGGGAAGTATTTTAGGCCAGGTGTTGTAGCGAAACATTGTAGCAAAAGTATTGTAGCAGCACTGTTCACAGCCGGCCGAGAAAACAAGAAATTAGAGAATCCACACGGGCGTGTGGAAATTATACAAGGCCGTGTGGAAATTCCACATGGGCGTGTGAAAAATCCATAGGCCCGTGTGGTCGCCCGATTCCAGCCTATTTAAAGCCGATTCAGCCCCGATTTCAGCATTAGTTTCTCCATCTTTTCCCCAACTTGAGAGAGCTTTACAAAGAGGAGGAATGTGGAGACATGGCTGCCTTTGTGCCCTTCCATTAATAAATTGGCTTGCAAAACTATGGAAGTTGGCACACATCTCCTCATACACGAACTCCTCTTGTGTCTTCCAACTTGATTTGTACAAGAACTCCCAATATTATGCCATGATAGCCTATCTTCGCTCCCTTTTGAATTCCCAATGCCTTCACAACCTATATGCATAAAAGAACACCCAATACACGAAATGAGACATAAACCGTATAAAATATGATGCTCAATGTATGTAAAACATGCATAAAAACATGTTCACTCAAGCACTGATCACTAGTCAAGTGCTTCTCTAAGTCATTCATTCGTGTTTCCAAACCTGAGACTCTGTTTTCCACCTGAGAGGCTTGTTGTTGTTGTTGGAAACTCGGTGGCCCCATAGCCTTTTGTGGACCCTGATTACTCCATGAGAAATTGGGATGATTCTTCCAACCAGAATTGTAGGTATTGCTATATGGGTTTCCTTGAGGCCTCATGCCATTACCTACAAATTCAACGTTCTCCACCGAAGAAACATCACCGATAGAGATCAGGAAATCGGAGGAGCATGTCCTCCACCACACCCGGTGCAATTAGTCATGGCTGCCACTCTATTTGAAGTTAGAAGATCTAACTTCTCACTCAAATTTTCCACTTGAGCCGCCAATGAAGTTACCACATCTATTTCATGGAGACCGGCCACCTTTTTCTTCCCCCTAGCGTTCCATTGGTAGCTGTTTAGCCCCATTTCCTCAATTAATTGACGGGCCTCATCGGGGGTCTTGCTACCTAAAGTACCTCCTGCTGCCGCATCCAAGAGTTGCCTTGTACTCGGATTCAAACCGTTGTAAAAGGTATGAACAATCATCAACTCCGGAAATCCGTGTTGCGGGCACTTTCTCAGGAGTTCCTTGAACCTTTCCCATGTCTCGAATAGAGACTCCAATTCCAACTGAACAAAGGATGAGATCTCATTTCTAAGCTTTGCTAATTTTTCGGGAGGGAAATAACGGGCAAGAAAAGCTTCTACCATCTCCTCCCATGTGGTAATTGATGATCTAGGTAATGAATGTAGCCACTGCTTCGCTTTCCCCTTTTGGGAAAATGGGAAGGCTCTCAACTTGATGGCATCATCCGTCACTCCGTTTATCTTCACCATATCACACACCTCGAGAAAACTCTCTATATGACTGTTTGGATCCTCATCAGCCAAATCGTTAAACTGTGCGGATTGCTGCAACATGTGGATAAATGACGGCTTCAGCTCAAAGTTCTGAGCTGTAATGTGGGATGCACAATGCTCGATTGTGTCCCCAACACTGAAAGTCTGGCATAATCATATAATGTCCGCTGTTGCTCGTTCTGTTCTGCCATGTTTTCAGATCCTTCCACTTCCAAATCAGCTAAATTAGACTGTTCTTGTACAGGCTCTTTCCCTTTTCTTCTAAGTGTACGTTCAAGCTCAGGATCTCCTTCAATCAATATTGAGGGATTCCCTCAGGTCATAACCTGGAGCTGCACCCAAAAAGAAAGAAAAAGAAATTAGAACGATGATAGAATAAGAAGATATGAAATAGAATGTATGGTGAAATAGCTAAGAAAACAAAGTGTAAAGTATCTCTAAACGCCTATTCCCCAGCAACGGCGCCAAAAACTTGATAAGTTCCCCTTGCGTATATCCCGCAAGTGCACGGGTTTGTCAAAATAATAATCCCTGATGAGTGGGTATCGAATCCACAGGGAATAGGGAATAAAAACACTTAATCTGCTTCTTAGCTATATGAAAGATCAGTAGTGATTAGTGTGACAATGATTCAATTCTCAAAAGTAAAAACAACAAGTAAGAGGGTACGAGTAAAGAGGGAGGTAAGGCAATCGATAAAGATGGGGTACTCGGATAATGCTCCGCCTAGGACAATCGTTTCAAGTGCAAGAACCCTCTATAATTCTTCCTAATCAACGCAATGGTGAGTCGTGGAAATCCTTAAATACATACTCCCAAATCTAAGGTCAACTATGCTTAACTCTATACATGTCCCGGCGGAGAGATTAAATAACCTCTCAACCTCGCACTCGAATAGAGTTGCAATAAGCTCTGGGGATACCAAGTGATAAATCTCTTCTTAATTATAGACCTAACCCTTTGGTCCAGGTGGAAGGTCCCTAATCACAATTAAGCCCTAGATACTAAGATCACCTCAACGCTTCACTCCGTTACACGCGCAACTAAGCCCCAGCGGAGGGTCATCTTTTAGACCATTCACTCTATTGTGGCCGCAAAGAACTCGAGGAACGGAGGTAGAATCTATCACGTCGGAGGGAAAAGCGGACGCTCCTGTACCTCTCGACTCACCCTCTCAACCCTCTCCAACCTAGCTTTGTCTAATGCTCGTGGTGTGTCACTCACTCACGAGGTTACCAACAAGAACTCTCAACCCTAGTGTCACTCTAGGGGAAATGTTCATACAATCAAGCATTCAAGGTTGGAACTCACAATAAACATCAATTAATTGAAAGCATAACAAAGAGATTCAATGAAACAAATACATCCTAGGGTTCACAAATACCCAAGTACCCACTAGGGGTTTAGCTCTCCATGGAGCTAAGTACAATCAAAGAAATATAATGTAAAAGCAATGAATCCATAGAGAAACCCCCTCGATAGTCGTGTTGATGGTCTTGTGGAAAGTCCTCTACTCGTCGTCCAAAGATTCTCTTGTCCGATATAGGATACGCCTCGACGGAAGCTCCCCTACCAACCTTCTTCCTAAGGAATGATGATGTGGGAGCCGTAGAACCTCTCCAAAACCCTATCCAATACCTCTCAAAACCCTAGCCGAAACCCTCTCTCAAGTTGGGGAAAAGATGGAGAAAAGAATACTGAAATCGGGGCTGAATCGGCTTTAAATAGGGCTGGAATCGGGCGACCGCACGGGCCTGTGGATTTTTCACACACCCATGTGGAATTTCCACACGGCCGTGTATAATTTCCACACGCCTGTGTGGATTCTCTGAATTCATGTTTTCTCGGCCGGCTATGAACAGTGTTGCTATAATACTTTCGCTACAGTGTTCTGCTGCATTACCTAGCCTAAAATACTTTCTGAGTCCATACTTTCATCGAGGTGACGCAAACGGGCACACATTCACATCGTGGATTGCTTTGCTTCTTTAATGATGGACAAGTTGGTGGAGATCTTGTTCTACGTGCATAAGATAGAATGCTTGAGTGTGACTGCCCTTGTGCCCCTCCAAATGGTTGTGCTAACTCAAATACGAGGAGGTTGGCACACACTCTAGCATCTCGCACCCGACCTATGTTTTCGCGTTTGAACCTTAGCAAGATTTCCTCCAAAATCGGTGCATTATGATCCACATTGGTCCTTCATACTCGGCCTCACAACCCTACCTGCACGAAAGTAACATAAAAACACACATGTTAGTGTAAAAACCCGAGAAAAGTAATGCTCAACATAAGAAAAGAATGCTTTGCATTCATATCACACAAGCACTTATGAATCCTCAACTTAAAGTTACAAAGTAAAAGAATAAAAATACCCAGTCTAACAAATAAGAGTGTTCCTAATATATCTAGTCCCCGGAATCAGTGTCAAAAACTTGATTAACTGAAAGCAATATGAACACAAGTGTACGCGTCAATCAAAGTAATACATGCTAATAGAAATGTTGAATCCACAGAGACTAGATAATAGAAGTACTACCTCTATCTTCACTAGCTAACTAAATAACAAAGATTGATTTCACTTTCAATTTCAATAGATAACAATGAAAGAGGAAAGGGCCGAATCAGAGGAAATAAGGAACTAGACACAATGGAAAAAAAATAGTGCTTAAATCGACTTCACTTGGGAATTTAATGATTAAGCTAATTACAATTTATTAGAGATTAAACCTTGGTTAAACGGGTCGAAGGAAATCAAAATCACACTAAGTGCTCTCTCATGACTCCCTAGTCTCTAATCCTATAGTAAAGACGGAAGTGAATCTCTCCTAATCCTACACTCGCATGATTGCAATGAGATCTAGGATACTTATGAATAGATCTAGGCTTTACCATTATGATTGCATGTATGTGATCTATTCATAAGTTTCTCTCAATACACAAGTGAAATCACAATGGTAAAGCCTCTCTCGATACACAAAACCAACGATAAAAGCAAGGATGAATCCTGAAGTAGAAGGTGAATCTATATTAAAAAGCAATCAAAAGATAAACCAATTCCAAGATACATCAATCCGGGCACCCAAGGAAGTTAGCCCCCATGAGGCCCAAGTTCATCACTACGAAATAAATTTCAATCTCAAAAATTCTAAACATGGAAGAAACCCCCCTCTCATTGTCGTGTGATTGGAGATGATGTGAGCCTCTATCATCACTAATGGATCATCACTCCGGCGATTCCTTCAAACTTCTTCTTCAATCCTTCAAAGACCTCTTCAACCACAGCTAATGGTCCTCTAAACCTTTTCCCCAAATTCAGCCAAAATTTAGATGCCCTAAAACCATTGAAGATTTCTATTTAAACTTATAGGGGCCCGACCAGTACACAGGCAAGTACATGGGTGTGCACTTTACCAGTGTAACTCTGAGAAAAGATTCCCAAAGTCTCACAATCTTAATGTACACTGGTGAATGTACACATCCATGAACTTCTTTCTCTGGCCGTATAAATCTCAGGTCTCCTTCTTTTGTTACTCTTGAGTTACACAGTCATGTATTCCTCTTTTGCCTGTGCTTTTGTTTGGGACACTCTCTACAAATCTTCAAATATACACGACCATGTTCTTCATCTACACGGCCGTGTTCTCCTCGGTAGAAGAGTGATCTGAAGTCTATGATTGATCACACAATGATCTTGTGAGTCACTGAGTACTGCTCTGCTGAAGTTTACATGGGCAGGTACATAGGCATGTACCAGACCGTGTATCTCTTTATTTGATGGTTTTTGCACCGATTTACTCCTGATTTTCTTCCTTTGGCTTTTGTTGCTCTTCTTTTAACTTGTGATACAAAATGAACAACTAAGTACCAATTATCTATAAAAACAAGCTCTTTAAGGTTAATTAAGTTCTAGGTCGGTAAAACATGAATAATATATCACTTAGTACTCACTCTTCTCAAAACACTTATAAAGACTTCCTATATTGTCTATTAGTAGAGCACTCTTGGACCGTGTAGATTTTTAAAATAGTTGATCCCTTTAGTCCAGGCAATCAACCCTAATCCTATACGGTAATGATACATTACCCTATGATTGCATGACACTTTATGAGTCTATCCATCGATTAGGTTTAACCCTAATCCGGATAGTTTGACACCATACACTCTAATTCTTGGAGTGTACTTAACCTCTAAGGAATTTGACACCATACACCCTAGCTCTTGGAGTGCACTCAACTTCCGAGGAGTTCGACACCATACACCCTAGGTCTAGGACTGCACTCAACCCCTATCTTGTATGTGTTAACATGACTGATTTCCCAATTGTCATCATGCCAATTGAATATGAAATTAAGTCTTTCACACAACACAAATTCCAAGCATGAAGCAACATAGAATATTCACAATAATTAATTCTAATAGCAGATACATAGAAACAATGAAATCAAATATGATAAGTCTTGAGATTTATGGCCTGAGGTACCGAATGACAGTTTAGTCTCTCATATTCAGTAATAACAAAATACAATCCAAGATTAAAGACAAGAAGAAAATCATAATGAAAACTCCCTCCAGCTCCTCTCAATGGTTGCAATGGAATCTAAGGATGAAGAAGGATGATTCATCAAACTCTCACCTCTAGACTTTGAGGGAAGTTTCAATTTCCTGTCAATTAGTGGTGATCGGCTCTCCCTTCAAAACCCTAGCTGTCTCCTCTATCGTCAAACCAAAAGTCCTCTCAATAGTATAACTTTCGAGCTTAAATATGTAGATTCAACCTTGCAGAATTGTTCATGGCGGTGAGCTCATATCTGTGTACTTTACTGATGAATTTCATTATTTTTTTTTACTTCTTAATTCTTTTCATTTCCTAATCTTAGTTCGATTCTACTGTGTCCATGTTTTAATTGTTTTATGGTCTAGATTGAGGTCTAGATTCATCTCAAACCAAGCCTGAGTGTCATTCTTTAATTCATGACATTTAGACCTGGGGTTTTGCATGTTGCATACTTTTTATTATTTGGTAATAACTCCATTTAATTCCTAATGTTGTTCTAGGCGGTGGTCTATCCAACAAAGGCAAGGAAATAGTGGAGGAGTAATTGTGCCTTGTTATGGTCTCGACGTTTGTGAGTGAATGTCGATATTAAGATATAGCCTTATTAGAGGGTTTTATGCCTTTTTATGCAATCTACATCATTCTTCTTCTTTTATTTTCTTCTATGTCTTCTTATTCACTATCCTAAACTAGATGCTCTACTTACTATGCTTTCGATGAGTTATACGAAATTGAGAACATGTTTTATATGGTACTTATACATGTACTGAAATTGTTGTTTGTAAGCATTGACTACACAATTAGCATATGTGTGTACATTAAACATGATTTATCCTTGTTTTGTAACTTGAATTGGCATATTTTCTCATAATAAAAACCCTTGGAAAAAGGGGTTTACATCATGTAATGGTTTGAAATTATGCAAGTGAATTCTTGAAAGGTTTTACTATTGGTGAATACAGGTTAAGACCCTACCACTACAGTGGTGATCCCCATAGTCCGACTTGTAAAGAAGCAGCTGAATGACTAGCTGATTTATTCCTCTTCAGGAGGTGCATAGAGAGCTTGAGAGGATAGTGGGAGATTCCCATTAGTTTTCTAAGACACCGTGGGCATCTCACACGGGATCTCAGAGGCCAATGCCAAGGAGGGAAAATATTTTATTAAACTAAAAGAAATAACCTTGGCGGTCCCTAACTTAGTCGCAGCCATGACCAAGCGGGGAGTTCTTTTAGGCTAGCCTTGTAAATATTTTATATAATCTATTTATTCATTTTGAACTCTGAAATGTGATTATCTTAGGCATTTGGCCTTAGAAGTTGATTTTATCCACTTGATCTCACTTCTCTCATTATAAGTAATTATTGTGTGTGTGTGTGTGTGTGTGTGTGTGTGTGTGTGTGTTTGTGATTCATTTATTTTCTATTGCAAAGGCTATGATATCCTCTACTTGGGCTATGTTTTCTACTCACTAAGTAACCGAGTTATTCACTGCTCTCCCTTTCCTCCTATTTCTCAGGTTGCGATTGGTGAGTGCACAATAAAGCATCATGCTAGGAGTCCTTGTGTCCTTTGTATCTTTGTTAAGGTTTGTTGATTTTTGCATTTGTACGTGTTGAACATGTATAAGGATAGATCTGCTAGTTGACCACCTATGACTCTCTATCACTTTTGTTTTTTGACAAGTTCTATTGTTATATTGTATTACTTTGGCTGGTTATATATATATGTTTCTCCTAGTAGTGTTATTATTGTTTCCTATCCTTTGCGTGGGTTTATTTGTTGTGATACTAGGTAACTCTTGCCTTGATGTGGCTTGAGGGTTAGGCATCACCCATTTCCCTTGGGTTATTGCTGCGATTGTTGCAAGCTTGACTACTAGTCAAGTTGTGACATAAAAAGCAGAACTATTATTCCAACTAATACTCTTAACTTGCTATGGAAAAACTGGAAAGCATAACTATTATTGCAACTAATACTCTTAACTTGTGCCAAAACTTGAAAGCAGACAAATCTCTTGTTATAAGCTTCAATCCGATGTTTCGGAACTGTAAGCACATCACCTATGATTAAGAATTCCTCACACAAAAGACAAAAATAAAGAAAAATTATAGATTAAATAAAAATAAATTGAAATAAAGAAAAATAAATGAAGAAGAAAATCAAATAATTGCTAAATTAATAAATTCTAAACATTTCTAATGTTTTTGTCCTTGACAACTGCACTAGAAACTTGGTTACTACTATGCATGAGAAGTACTATATAACATCTTTACATAAATGCACATGTTGTATAAATTAATAAAGTGTGCTAAAAGCAAGATGTTGTTCCCATGAGGACTTGAAGTACTAGTACTAATTACCCCTCTATTATTTCACCTATTAATTAATGATGATTGTAAGAATTATCTTAAAAATAAATAAATCAAACATCCAAACACATGAGAAAAGTAAGGAGGCAATCAATCAATAGAGCTGGGACCAAGATATAAATCACCTTAGGATTTTAATTAAAATCAAATTACATAACCAGTTTAATTTTGAGAGTATTGAACCATGGGGACTGTTGAGTTATGTTAATACCCTTCTTAATGCTACTAATACCTAATCCCAAATGAAAATAGGCTTG
Source organism: Dioscorea cayenensis subsp. rotundata (assembly GCF_009730915.1). Lineage (NCBI taxonomy): Eukaryota > Viridiplantae > Streptophyta > Magnoliopsida > Dioscoreales > Dioscoreaceae > Dioscorea > Dioscorea cayenensis. Next base: position 41,161 of record NW_024087500.1, on the reverse strand, counting down.
AGTCTCTTCCTAACCTAATTCTCCCTATGATTACATTGACATTCTGTTAGTCTCTCTATTAGGCTTTACCCTAATTCAGAGAGTATGAGATACACTATCTCTAGCCGCATCTGTACTTCCTTTTTACCCTTGGTAGATCCATATGCAATTGGACTCCTCAATCTCAAGCATATAGCCAAACTTGAATTAAAGCTCTCAGTATAGATAATCCATGGCATCAAAGAACACAAGGATAAATCATAATAAAACTTAAACTGATATAAATAAGTAACTAATTTACAAATCCATCTTGATTTTCATCATTCAAAATTCAAAAGATTTTTAGTTTCTCATCATGGAAGATTATACAATCGAATCAAAAGAAAGGACAAGAACTTAATGAAGACATCAAAAACTCTTGCAATTACATAGACTTCTTTGATCGATGAAATCTTCTTCGTGGAGAAGCTTCCTTGCTCTCATTGTGTGTAAGTCTTACCAATATCATTCTCGAAATCTCTCCTATATGAATCCCTTCAGTTCGTAATAAATTGGGCATACATTTGGTTGTGTAGCTCCCAGGAAATTTACACACTTAGAAAGTCAAGTCACATAACAATGACTATGGATTTGCACATGATACTCCTCAAAAATCCTAAATTTGTTTTGAATTAGCTCCAAATTGCCCTAGTATTACTCTTTTAGCTCCAAGTCCACCAACAGTGCTGATAAGTAGTTGTGTATAAGTAATACAAAGTATACTTTTCTTACATTGAGCATTACTTTTATCAGATTTTATAGCTCATTCATGTGTATTTGTGTTCTTTTGTGCATTTAAGGCTGTGGAGATAAGTTTGGAAGAAATGAAGCAAAAGTAAATTATGGACGCAATTGTTGATGAAGTTCTTAGATGGAACAAGGGTCAAGGCAGAAGTTGTGCTCATAGACATGTGGATGTGTGCCAACCTCCATTATGCTCAAGTGAATACATAAAGTGGAGAGGCACAAAGGCAGTCACACTCATATGTTCTGACTTGTGCAACATTGTTAAGTGCTTTGTTAATGTGGTCTCATTGAAGACGTGTCGTGATCTACCGCATGGATGTGCGCCCAATCATATGGCCTCGATGAAGAAAGTGAATTCGGGAGCATTTCGGTGAAGTACTGTTGTAGTTACTATTCACAGCGCAGGAAAAGACCTGGAAATCCACATGGCCGTGTGAAAATCCCACATGCCCATGTGGATGCCCAATTTCAGCCGTATAAATACAGCTTTGAGAGTTCTATTTGGGGATATTCTTCCTATCTTTTACCCATCTTCTAGGGAGAGCACAGCTAGGTTTTGGAGAGGCTTTTGCTGGGTTTTATGAGCAATTTTATGGCATTCAACATTGAGTTCCTTTGGAGGAGAGCTATTGGGGGACCTTTCGTCGCCATTAATTTGGTGAGGAGTGCCCTAGGCTTGACAAGGGAACCTTTGGAGAAGTCGAGGTGGCTCCTCAAGACCATCGACATGGAGAACAAGGGGTTTTCTATATGGATTGCTTGCATTTACTTTTGATTTCATTGATGGTTTTGTATTGCTCCATAGAGAGCTAAACCCCTAGTGGGTGCTTGGAGTTGTAAACCTTATGATGATTTTGTTTCATTGACTCTTATTATATTTCCTTTAATTGATGTTTTAATTGAGTTTCAATCTCGTGTGCTTGTTGATTTAATTTTCCCTTAGAGTGACACTAGGGTTGAGAATCTATCTAGGTAGTCCTTTGAAAGGGTGATAACTTCATTAGGATTGGACTTCGTGAGATTGAAAAGGATTAAGAGGGTGAGTCGAGAGATAGAGGAACACTCCCTTTCTCTTCTGTCATGATTTATCATACCTCCACATTCCAAGAGATCTTTGCGGTCACAATAGAGTGAAGTTCCAAGAGACAAACTCCACTGGGGCTTAGTTGCGTGAGCAACAAAGTGAAGTGTTGAAGTAATCCTTGGTGCCGGGGCTTAATCGTAATTCAGGGTCTTTCACCTGGACCAAAGGGTTAGATCTATACTAGGGAATAGGATTTATCACTTGGAATCCCTAGAGCTTCAAGCAGTCCCATACAGTGTGAAATGTTGAGAGTATTCCTTTCACTGGGGCATAGTGTAGACGGCTAGTCACGGTTGACCATAGGCTTGGGACCGTGTGTTTTTGGATTGCCATGACTAATTAAACTTCAATTAGGAGGCATAATATTAGTCTTGTACTTGAAACAATAGTCCTAGGGTGAACATTGTTTGAGTACCCCATTTTATCATCAATTACCTCTTTTTCCTATTCTTGCTTGATCTCTCTTCTCTTTACTTTTATTTGCATTGATACTTTGAATCAACATCACAACTTGGTTTTCACTATAGTTAAGTAGAAATACTTGTGTTTCCTAGCAACTATTCCCTATGGATTCAACTACCTACTCACCGGGGTATTTTATTACTTCGACAACCCGTACACTTGCGGTACACACACGCAAGGGGTGTGTCAAGTTCCCTACATCAAAATTAATAACAAATTTATACACTCAAATTTAACAATGTTCATTCAAAAGTGCTCCAAGTAACAAATATGAAGAAATATTCGAACTAGGACTTGCGATAGATTTACTAATGCAAAAGGATTTCTCAATTTCAATCACGTTAAATCAAACTTAATTAAATTCTATTGCAATATTGAATCACAATAACCATGAGCATTACATTGATATAAAAGAAACCAAATAATAAAATCCATCCTAGTGTACATCAATATCCAAGTACTAAAGAATGCTTAATTCCTCATCATTAAAGCAACAACATCAAATCAAAAGAAGACATAAAAACCAATGGAAACATGATAACCCCCTTTTGAATCTTAATAATCTTCTTGGCTTGATGGAATCCTCTCAAAGGCTGCTTAATCCTAGACCTTCAACCCATGCTACAATCTTTAATATCTTTATTTCCAAATCGCTCCAAGAACTCTCTCCAAAAGTCTCCAAAATATGTCTAATGATAATCTTTCAATCTCTCTCTCTCTCTCTCTCTCCTCTCTCTCGGCCCCAGATATATAGCTTAAAATATATGAAGTCACAACATTTAACATTGGTGTGTAACTCATCTTGATAGCCATGTTCAACACTACCTCCTACTTGTTTATGTCAATAGCCATGTAACTTTGGGGAGGGAATTTTAGCTTCAGCTTTGTTGAGCACAGTCAAGTTTCATAAGCAAGTATTAACTTGTGTAACTTCTTGGAGCTTTAGTTCTTCTTCAAAACATTCCATTCTACTCCAACTCTGTTTTTTTTTTTGCTCCAAAAATATAAATTACATCTTAAAATTAATTATTTCCAAGGTAAGCACTAAAATATGAAGAAGATTCATTGAAGAAGCAAGCAAAATACTTCAAATGTTGATATAAAAATATGCATAATTAAGAACTTATCAGTCGGTTTGACAAAATGTATGAGTGTAGTTGATGTCAGGGGATTTACTGCATGCCTTATCAACAAGGAAAGCTTTGCAACAATCAAGATCCATCAAATTTTCTTTGATTGAAAGGCCCATTCATATATAATAATTTTGATATTCAGTGGTTAAGGAACAAAAGCTTATGTCTGATTTTGATGACAAGTATTAAACTCATTAAGCATAACTTGTCTCTAGTATAAAAATCTGTTACCTTGAGTTGAAGAAATAGGATCAAGATCAGATAATTTGTGAGGTATTGTCTTATAGATGACACAATTACTGAAGTTACAAGGAATATGGGTGTAATCATGGATGTGAGTGATCATGGGATGTTAAGGTAGAGGGGTTAGTACTAGTGTATAGTTGGAGTTGGCGAAGATTAGGGTAATGATGGTGTGAAAGAATAAGGTAAGAAGAGAGGTAAAGCAAGCATAACTAGAAGAGATTGTAAGGAAGGACGGATAGATTTTTGGTGCATAGAAAGTACATCTCAAGGAAATTTACGTAGTAAAAAATATAAACTTAAGTTGTAAAAGGATGAACATAGTAATATCTATTGCACTGAGAAGAATAAGAAAGAATGACATAAGTTGTTAATTTTAGTATATGTTTGAGAAAACATGAACACCTAAAGACACGAAGGTGAGAAGGGTTAGGTGGAGTAAGAAGATGACTTTGTTTGGAAATTTTCTTTGAATGATAGGAGTGGTAAAGAGATGATGAGTTAGATGGAAATAACAAAGGTTTAAAACTAGAAAGATTTGGAAAGTAAGGTATCAAGAATAAGGGTTAACCCTATTTCAGTAATGTCATAGAATTCGCATTTTGTAAGTCCATTTTGTTAAAAGGTATGAGGGCAAGAAATGCAATAAGAAATGATATAAGAGTTGAGGTAATGAGCAAAGGCTCCTTGATAAGTTCGAGGGCACAATCATATTGAAAGATTTAGATAGTGGTGAAGTAGAAAATTTTACTAATGGTTTAGAGGGTTTGAAAATGGGTAGCACTTGAGATTTTTTTAAGTGAACAAGAACATCCAAGTTAAGTGGCAATAGTCATTAACAAAAATTATGAAACGTTGGTAGATAGAAAACGAAAGTGATGGTGTGGTCCCCATCACAATGAATAAGATGTAAAGATTTGGTGGAAACATAATAAGAGAAAGAGAAAGGAAAGCAAGTACTTTTTTGCTTGAAAACATGAGAAGCAAAGATTAATTTTATGAGACAATAGTAGAAAAAATAGTTTAACATAAATGAATAAGACATTGATGCCATAGATCAAGGGAAGTATGGTGAGCAACAAGAGGGATAGAATTTAAGAAAACTAAAGGAGTTTTTAAGGGCTATAGCTATTATGGATGTTAAATGTAGGGAAGTGGAATTTTGGTTGCAAAGTCCTTTAAAATATAACCAAAGTGATTAAATTCAATGAGAAATGAGTTATTCTTGACAAATTTAGCGCAAATAAAAGGTTAATAGTAACATGTCTCTAAGTTAAAGTAGTGTATGTGGCCAGTGTTAAGTGGCCTACCAAAGAGATGGGTATTATATTACTAACACATCTCTGGTTTCTAATAATAGATGGTGAAAAGAAAAGATAAATGTAATTGATTTTTGGAAGCACTTAATTTATTTTACTGCCATTGTGTTTCTTAGTTGCCTTTTAAAATATATCCTTTATATTTAATATTTTTATGTAGTTGTTGGTTAGTAAAAATTTTAAGAAATCAAGAGGCATAGATCAATCTTTTATATGATGTGCATATGATGCGTTATTTAGTGTTATTGATGCTTTTACTAAATGTACTTGTTCATCTTGCCAAGTAAAATAGAAGATTGAAGAGAATATGGGAGAGGCTATATTTTTTTTTTTTATGAAAATGAGAGTCAAGCTGTTTTGGGAGATGACTCTAATACTGATGCTCAATAAAGTGATCGAAAATGATCCATCCATGTTGTCACAACTTTAGATTAACAAACTAAGAGATGGATACAGTACTCCTCATGTGAAATAAACAAACTCAAACAGCTTAAAAGGGAATATAGGTTCCCCCATTTTCTTTTGTTAATAGTAGTAAAAAAGTACCAGTACATCATCATCCGCACAACCAAATGAACTATCCGTTAAGAAGTGTTTAGATATGTTGTATGCTATTCCTTGCTATGATATGAGAAGTGGCCTATACTATTTCAAGTTTTCTAAAAAAGAAATGTGAGATATTTTCGTTGATCTTAAAAATGGCAGTTGTGGACCCCACCCCTTTATGCTTAGTAATAGTATTATTATATTTATTATTAGTTTAAAATTTTTAAACTTTTGATTACTTTTGAATTTTAAATTTTGAGACAACTTTGCTCTTATCCTTATAGATTTTTCAATCTCGTGATTTGATTCTATCCCATAACCCGCAAGCTATGATATCATGACTTTGTCCATTAAAAAAAACTCACAACCTTCCTCTCTTTCCTACATGGTGGTGCCGATGGCTAGGATGAGAGGATCTTCTCATCGAGAGTTGTTTTTCTTCTAGTGTTAAAAGTAGCATCTTGGAGCTTTATGTAAAATTTAATTCTAGATTTTGATGCTTGTTGGCTCTATGAGGTTTCTTTCTTTTTGAAACCCTAGAACTTATTCCTATTTTATGATTCATCTTGAAACCTTGAAATTAGCCCTTGATTTTCTAGGGTATGTTCCCAATTTGTAGTTTGCAGGATTTTTTTTGTTTTCCTTATGATGTCTACACCTAAGCATACTCTTAGGATCTTTGACAACGGTATTTTTAAGGACTTAACAATGTCTCAAGAATGAGGTTTTGCATGATATAATTGATGTAATGTGATGTGTGGTTGATTGAAATACAATCTTTTGCCATGAGTGGGAATTATTAGTTGTTTTCATTTGATAGATTTCATATTTTCATTTTTTGAAAATAGCAATAACCCCTCTTTAATTTTAGGGTCTTAGAGGTCAAATTTGGAGGAGAGTAAAATAAGAAAAGTATAGTTTTGATGTTATCTAAAGGTCTACAAAAGTTTAGATTTTATACATATGTAGCCCAATTAGTATAACGTTCTCGGATGGTATTTCTGTGCAGAACCAAAAGATATATGGCCATTTTTTATTATCATGGAGATTGAATTGGGTAAGGTCAAAATAGAAAAGTTGTTCCTTATTAAGTTATCTAAGTGTTAGTGAAATATCATTTACTTTGGAGTTATAGGTTGAGAGATATGCATATTTGAAAGATATATGTCTGAGTTAACAGTTTGTAGAAATAACTGGAGAATCAAATGAATACTATAAATTGAGTAGCACTCTAAACAATGTGAATTTCAAAATCTTATCATAGTAGGTTTTTACTATTCTTAGAATCTTGAATTTTGTGATTTGGAAAAGTTTATGTAAAGGTATGATGGATTTAGTCCTCCATGGTCATGATGGAATTGTTCATATGCCCTTTAGAGTGGGTAATTTCTATAGTACCCTCACAAGAATCAATATTTGGGAGTGTGGAATAATAGCTTTAACTTTTTGCCTTTGTACCTTTCTAAAATTTTATTTTATAATACCATTTGCCATGTCTTATATTTGGGAAGTAATCCACACACACACAATATCCAATTACAGACAATTATGAATTTATGCATTTATTTATTTAAATTACTTTTAAAGGTTGCTTATATAATATTAAATCATTGTTGGACTTTTGAAAATATTTCTGATATTAAATATTTATTAAATTTTTTAATTGTTTTTCTTTTCCTGAATCATAAACTCCCACATCTTGGCATTGTTTATTAGTATTGGTAACATTGATTATATCTGTTAATCTTTGATATATAAATTCATTAAATTTTTTTAATATAACTGGATTATTACTATTAGTATTTATTAGTATGTTCACTTGATGAATTATTCTGAAATCCTGACTTGTCTAAAATTCTATCTGAAATTCTGATATTCTATTTGGTTTTCGGATAACAAAGATATTTTGACATAAATATGTGTAGTCTCCAGTTAACTAGGCACTAACCTTGTCATTGGGGGTTAAACATTGACCATGTCGACATGAAACTCTGATAAGAGACTATAGTTTCGCATCATGCCATGGGTAAAAGAATAATGGTTTCTATTAATCTAGCACGGGTCACCGAGGGTAAACAAATGAGTTCTAAAAATCTAACTGGGGTCACTGAGTTTAAATAAATAATCTCTAATATTTTGTTTCAGTTATAGTGATTGGGATACATATTATTGACTATTATTAAATTATATTTTGTTGAACCCCTTTGATTTTATGAACCATATTTTCAATAAATATTTGCCCTATCTGATATGATATGATCTGCTTTTGGTTTCGAATTTTTGAAATTTCTCATGATCCTAATATTTTTTAGTGGGTTACTGATAAGTGCTTGAGTGAACATATTTCTTTATATGTTTTAAATGCATTGAGCATCATTTTATCATGTTTTATGTCTCATAAATTGTTTTTGGTGTTTCTTTGTGCAAATAGGGATGTGAAGGCTTTTATAGAGAAAAGAGAGTAAAGATAGGTTATAAAGACACAATTTGGGAGTCTTTTGTGCAACACAAGGATCAAGAGACAAGCGGAGTTCTTACACATAGGGGTGTGTGCCAACTTCCGAAAGAATTCAAGCTAGATTACAAGTTGGAAGGACACAAAGGCAGCCACATTCCCATGCCCCGACTTGTATGAAAACTTCAAGAGTCTTTCAAATAATACTTAATCGACAATAAGCCTTATGACTTACCACGTGGGCGTGTGCCTATCTGTGTGGCCTCAAAAGAAAGAGAATTTCTGGAGTATGATTCAATAAAATACCATAGCAACATTGCAGAAAATCACTGTAGCAAAATATTGTGGCAGTTACTGTACACAACTGAGTGGAAAAATTTGCAGCCCACCCGGGTGGGTTGAGACACGTGACAGACATGAGTTTTTGAGTTCAAAAGACCAATTTGCCATATTCTTTGGAAACTTTCATGGCTTTTAAGAGGCAAAGAAGTTAGGGTTTTGAGAGGAGGTCTTTGCGGCTTTGGGAATGCTTCTTCGCTACCTTTGATCGATTGCCCTTCGTCATAGCATCAAGGAAGCCATCGGCGACTTAGCTTCGGAGAGGAATCCATCAAGACATTGAAGCTACCCATCAAGGCCATCATCAAGAATTCAAGGAGGTTTATTTCCATAGCATTTATAGATTTCTATTCTTTCATTCTTTGTTTTGTAATTTGCTCTATGGATAGCTAAACCCTAGTGGGTATTTTGGCATGTGAACCCTAGAATTTTATTCTTTATATTGGTTTACATTGTGTTTACATCTTAATCTGAGTTGAGTTGAGTTTTAATCTTATGTTCTTAATGCTTGTTTGCCTTAATGATCATATGATTGTTTGGTTAGCATGATTTGTAATAAGTGCTTGTGTATTAGTAATACAAAGTATTCTTTTCTTATAATGAGCATTACTTTTCTCAGATTTTATCACTAATACATGTGTATTTGTGTTACTTTTGTGCATATAGGGTTGTGGAGACAATAATGGAAGAGAGTAGCCAATGTAGATCGTAGAGGCACTTTGTTGATGAAATCTTGGAGTGAACAAACGTAAAAACACAAGTTGTGCTCAAAGACATGTGAGTGTGTACCAACCTCCGTTGTGCTCGAGTGAACATGCAAATTGGAGGGGCATAAAGACAGTCACACTCATGTGTTCCGACTTGTGCAAAGCTAGCAAGATTGTCGTCAAATATGATTTTGTTGAAGAAGCAACGCGATCTACAACATAGATGTGTGCCCGTTCATGTAGAGCCTTGATGAAGAGTGTGGATTCGGAAGTATTTTTGGCAGAGTACTGTAGTAGTTACTGTAGCAAAGTACAACAGCAAATTACTATAGCAGTTACTGTTCACAGGCCGCAGAAAATCGATTTCCTGGAGATTCACACGGGTGTGTGGAAATTCCACACGCCCGTGTGGATGACTGATTCCAGCCTATTTAATGTCGTGTTTTTAGTCGATTTGGGGATCCTTTTTTCTATCTTTTTCTTATCTTTGGAGGTGCTCGCGGCTAGTGTTTAGAGAGGCTTTGGTAAGGCTTTTGGAGTAATTCTATGGCTTTCAACACCGCATTCCTTTGGAAGATAATTATTGGGGGAGCTTTCGTCGACATCGATTTGCTGAGGTGTGCCCTAGGCTTGATGAGAGAACCTCTGAATAAGACGAGGCTACTCCAAAAGACCATCGATAAGAATATCAAGGGTGTTTTACTTATGGATTGCACGCTTTTACTTTCAATTTCATTATTGATTGTATCTTGCTCCATGGAGAGCAAAACCCTTAGTGGGTACTTGGATTTGTAAAGCCTAGGATGTTATTGTTTCTTTGACTTTTCTATTATGTTTCTTTAATTGATGTCTTTAATTGAGTTTCAATCTTGAATTCTTGTTGATTGGTTTTCACTTAGAGTGACACTAGGGTTGAGAGCCTACATTGATAATCCTTGTGAGTGAGTGACACACCATGAGGATTAGACAAAGAAAAATTGGAGAAGGTTGAGGGGGTGAGTCGAGAGATAGCAGAACGTCTCCTTTCTCATCCGGTGTGATTTATCCTACCTCCACATTCTAAGAGTTCATTGTGGTTATAATAGAGTGAAGTACTAAGAGACAAACTCCGTTGGGGCTTAGTTGCGCAAGCAACAGAGTGAAGCATTGAAGTAATCCTTAGTAACGGGGGCTTAATTGTGACTAGGGATCTTTTTCCTGGACCAAAGGGTTAGATCTATTTTGGGGAATAAGGTTTGTCACTTGGAATCCCTAGAGCCTAAAGCAACCTAGCACAGTGTGAGGTGTCGATACTGAGAGATTTCTTCCCTTGGGCATAGTATAGGGTTAGTCACGGTTAACATTAAGGTTGGGACCGTGTGTTTAAGGATCTCCACAACTTAGTAGACAGTAGTTAGGAAATATAATGAATGGTCTTGCACTTGAAATAATAGTCCTAGGGCGAGCAATGTCCAGGTGCTCCATTTATTGTTGATTGCCTCTCTAATCTTTTATTTGCGCCTCCTTCTTCTTTTTTATTTCTATTTGCATTGATTCTTATTCACATCACTATTAATTCATTTTCGTTCTAGTTAAATAGCAATCTTTGTGTTTCTAATCACTATTCCCTGTGGATTGGGCCACCCACTCACTGGGGTATTATTACTTCGACAAACCCGTGCACTTGCGGTTCACACGCAAAAAAGGTGTTGTCAAGTTTTTGGCGCCGTTGCCGGGGAATAGGCATTTTAGAAACACTTTGCACTTTTCTATTTTAGCTATTCACCATTTATTCTATTTCACACTTTCTTATTCTTCCATCTTTCTGATTTGTTTCTCTTTCTTTGGTTGCAGCTCTAGGTTATGACCCGAGGGAACCCTTCGACATTGGTTGAAGGTGATCCTGAACTTGAATGAACTCTTCGTAGAAGGGGTGAAGAACCTGTGTAAGAACAAGCAAATCAAGCTGAGGTAGAAGATGAAGGGTCAGCTATGGCAGAACATAATGAGCAGCAGAGGACACTGTCCGATTATACCAGACCCGCAGTTCTTGGCTCACAATCTAGCATTGTGCAGCCACCGATTACAGCTCAGAATTTTGAGCTCAAGCAAGCATTCATCCAAATGTTACAGCAGTCGGCATAGTTTAATGGTTTGGCAGATGAGGATTTAAACAATCACATAGAGAACTTCTTGGAAGTGTGCGACATGCTCAAGATTAATAGAGTTATAAATGATGCTATCAGATTGAGGGCCTTCCCATTTTCGTTGAAGGGGAGAGCAAAGCAGTGGCTATATTCATTACCTCGAGCATCGAATATTACTTGGGAGGTGATGGTAGAAGCTTTTCTTGCCCGATATTTCCCTCCTGGAAAATCTGCGAAGCTCCGAATGAAATTTCCTCCTTTGCGCAAGCAGAATTGGAGTCTCTTTTTGAGACATAGGATAGGTTCAAGGAGCTCCTGTGGAAATGTCCTCAACATGGGTTCCCCGAGTTGATGATCATTCAAACTTTCTATAATGGGTTAAACCTGAGCACAAGACAGTTACTTGATACTACAAAAGGGCGTACCTTAGGAAGTAAGACCCCCGAAGAAGCCCAATATCTTATTTAAGAAATGGCTATGAACAGTTATCAGTGGAACACAAGAGACTGAAATAAGGTAGCCAGACTTCATGAGATTGATGCAGTTACTTCATTGGCGGCCCAGGCTGAGTCATTGAGCAAGAAGTTAGATACTCTAACTTCTCCTAGAGTGGCGGGCTTGACTAGTTGCACTGGGTGTGGTGGAGGACATGTTCCATCTGATTGCCCGATTTTTATTGGTGGTACATCCTCGATAGAACAAGTGGACTTTGTGGGTAATGTAATGAGAAACCAGGGAAATCCATATAGCAACACCTACAATCCAGGTTGGAGGAGCCATCCGAATCTTTCATGGAGTAATCAAGGGCAACAGAAGACAATGGCACTACCCGATTTCCAACAACAACAACAAGCCCTGAATATGGAGAACCAAGTTTCAGGGTTGGAAAAATGGATGACTGATTCAGAGAAGGCTTTAACCAAGTTCATTCAATCATCGGATACAAGATTTCAATCGGTTGAAGCCACACTTCGCAACCACACCGGATCATTGCACAATTTGGAGAATCAAGTGGGGCAAATTGTGAAGTCATTATCGGATAGACCTCAAGGAAGCTTGCCTAGTAACACCGAAACCAATCTGAGGGAACATGTGAAGGTGATCACTTTGAGAAGTGCTTGTGAGGTTGAGGGTAGGCTTTCGAGTGAGAAGACCAATGTTGAAGTACCCGAGGTCATGGAGGTTGAGAAGAGAATAAAAGGAAAAGAGGTGGCATCACCACCTTACAAGCCAAGAATCCCTTATCCTTCAAGATTGAAGAACGACCAAAATGATGAGCAGTAGAAGAAGTTCTTGTGGTTATTCAAGAAGTTGCACATCAACATCCCGTTTGTAGAGCCATTGTCTCAAATACCTCATTATGCAAAGTTTCTCACGGATCTCTTGACTAGAAAAAGAAAGTTGGAGGAGAGTTCATCTGTGATTCTAGATGCTTCATGTTCGGCGGTGTTGCAAAAGAATATGCTGAACAAGAAGAAGGACCCCGGAAGCTTCATCATTCCGTGCAACATTAGTAACATGGGTGAAGAAAAGGTATTGGCGGATTCAAGGGCTAGCATCAATGTCATACCTTATACATTCTTCCAAAAGCTAGGCCTGGAAGAGCCTAGGCCCACTTGGATGATACTTCAATTGGCGGACTGAATGGTGAGACATCCGAACGTCATCATTAAAGACGTACTTGTAAAAGTTGACAAGTACATATTTCCTGTGAACTTTGTAGTGTTGGATGTCGATGAGGATGTTGATGTCCCGCTGATACTTAGGAGGCCATTCTTGCGCACTTCCAAGGCCCTCATTGACATGGACAGCGGGGAGTTGACTTTACGACTTAGGGATGACAAGCTTACATATCGCCTCGCCAAAGCCATGAGACATTCTTTAGACTTTGATGATACTCTTTTACTTTCTTGACAGTACCAATGAACTAATAGATGAATATGTACAAGAGATGATGAATCCGGACCCATATGAAGGGGTGCTAGATCAAGGAGTGGAGAATAAAGAAGTCTTGATGCTTGGTCTAGAGGACAAGGTGCAACCTACCCCGAGAATCATGAAGAAGATGATCCGAAAGATGAAGCGTGCAAGGAGACGTCACAAGAAATGCTCCAAGGCTAATGGGGATGAGCAAAAACGGAGTAAGGGTGATGAATCCTTGTGTGGTAACAAACTTGATAACACCCCCTCTACCTTCAAAAGACTATGTTCATCATGCTTTCAAGTCATGGGTAAGAGGGAAACCTTCATTTATGAGCCCCTGTGAGGTAAGGTCAGGTACGTCAAGCTTAGTGATGTTAAACAAGTACTTCTTGGGAGGCAACCCAAGTCTTTACTATTTTTCTAGTTTTTAGTTTAGTGTTTGCATGAATAAGAGCTTGAGTGTTGGTGTCTTGATGTTTACATGCAATTGTTGTGTTTTCCTCGTGGATTATTGGTATTATCATGTGCTTAATTGTGTGTGGCGGAGTTTTCTTGGTCGTTTAAGCGTGTTTTTCATGATTCCCTGGTTACTCTCATATGATATATGCAGACTCTGAATAGATGTAAGTATGCAAAAATTTTCTACATGGTCTATAATTTTTCTAAGTCATCCAGAGAAGACACACGGCTGTTTGGAATTTTCACATGGGCATGTGTTTTCGTTCAAAGCTCATCCACAGAGGACACAGGGGCGTGTGTCTGCCCCTGTGAATGACCTTGTGATGGTCACACGCCCGTGTGGAAATTCCACACGGGCGTGTGTTTCTCTGCAGAAGTTCAGAGCTCTATCTTGAGAAGACACAAGGACGTGTGTCTGACCCTGTGAACTACACACGGGCCTGGGTAATACCCACACGCCCGTGTGATTTCCTACAGAGAGTTCTCTTCCATCCCGAGAAGATACAAAGGTGTGTAACTGTCCCTATAAATGGCCTTATGAAGATCCACGCCCGTGTGGAATTTCCACATGGGCGTGTGAAACACTTAGAGAAATTCTCGGATGGACAGAAAAGCCATAGGGGCGTGTAGGTGGCCCTTTGGGTCGGCCACACGGGTATGGGAAATTTCCACACGCCCATGTGGATGCGTTCAGAGGTAAAGTGTGCTATCCTGAGAGCACACAGTGGCGTGTGTGTGCCCTGTGAAGCTCCCATGTGGAGGCACAAGGGCGTGTGTAATTTTCACACGCCCGTGTGGATGTACAGAACTCAAAAGGCCATGATTCTTCTTTATAAATCACTTGCGCCTTTTCATTTTCACACTCCCAAACACTTAGAATGTATCTTGTCGGTAAACCCTCATTCCTTCTTTTCTTCACCAAACTTGATTTTATTCGATTAAATATGGTGAATGTGCTTCGTTTTGATGTTTAAATGATGGATGTATGTTTTAGAAGAGTTTTAGAATGAATTTGGGATGTATTTTTGAGTTTTTAGCATGGTGGCCGTGCGGCTTTCACGCCCCGTGAATCCACACGGGCGTGTGGAATTTTCCACACAACCGTGTGGATTTTCTGCAGTATTATTATTCTGAATGAATTTGATCAATTTTTTTTCAATTTTTGCAGACATGGCCCCCAGGACAAAGAAAGTGGCTGGTAAGCATCCTAGAGAGCACTCACTAGAGCTGGAACGCATAGAGTTTGCGATTCCCGAGCACCAAGCTCATTTTGAGCGTTTGTCAAAGTTTTAGTTCGATCAGACGCGGTTCCTAGATCTAAGTGTTGTACAAGAGATACAGTTGGCCGATGACATGGTAGACGAGGTTGAGTCATTCCTTTCCGTTGGGAGTTGGCACCGTCTATTGCTGATTCAGGAGCTGGCCATTCATATGCTGACACTAGAAGTACTTGCATCTTTTGAGTTTGACAGATCGTATTCTAGTTCTGATAGTGTTGACGTCATATAGTTCAGAGCGTTCGGGCATCACTATAGTATGAGCGTCACATAGTTCTCGATTTGGTTGGGATTATACGACGAGGACTTTACTTCCACAGAGGAGTACGAGCAGCTTCCTACAGATTACCCCAGCAGTTTGGTGCCACAGCGCATATAGAGCGTTGTTTGGGCAGGGACAGTATGAGCTCGGGGTGTCCAATGCCACGTGTCTTTCTCAACCTGCATATCACTACATTCATGCCATTCTGAGCAGGTCGGTGAACGGCCGTGGTGACAGCACCGGTGTCCTGAGCCGGCAAGAGCTGTTATATCTCTACTCGATGGTTTATAGCATGCCACTTCATTTAGGACATGTTTTGGCAGAGTATTTATGGCATCAAGGACAATATACTAGGATCAGTGTCCTCTTCTCTGGCCCTTACATGACTAGCTCATCATTGGGATGGGTCTACTAGACGCTATCAGAGGAGCGGAGAAGATGATCGTACCTTCACTGCTTGGCTTAGAGACTATGCGCCTGATGGGGATGATTAGACGATAGAGAGATGGGAGTATGTGATGAACATGCCCCTACCAGAGCTAACCGAAGTTGAGGGAGAGGTAGTAGAGGGTTCTCAACCTGTGCTTGAGCAACAGCTAGAGCAGGATTAGACAGAGGCACCCTTTACAGCGCAGGAACCTCTACCAGTTCGGATATTCTCTCCGACTCGAGCCCATGATCGATTTGAGAAGCTTGAGAGCACTGTAGGGATATTACAGGCAGATTTAGCTGAGGTTCATTCCACACAAGTCGCGAACCACTCTAAGGTGATGGCACGTCTTGACATATTACAGCAGTTACTCGATCGAGGCGCGACCACACCGTTTGTTATGATACCGAGGACCCCTCAAACATCACCAGCAGCAGCACTAGCACATTTACCTGATCCACCAACAGCAGTGGCTACTTCACCACCAGTAGCAGTAGAGCCGACCATGCACGACACTGACGCTTGATGCGTCCTTCTTCTAGTTCTTTATGTTTTCATATTTTATTTTCCGTATTTTATTTTAGACTTGTACTACTCAGAAAGGATCTTCCTTTTGAGTTTATCTTTCATTTTTGTTGTCTCGAGTTGTATTTCTTTGCTTTATCTTTATATACTTGAGTTTTATTTTGTTTTTGTTGAGCTTTATTGAATCCCTCTTGTGTATACGTGCATATGGTCTTTTGAGTATGGAAATTGAGGACTAGTCATAGACACGGTAAATGTAATTTTCACATGGCCGTGTGTGCTCCACAATCCATTGGAACTCAACTCTCAAGGAATATAGATCCATCAAACGTACCATTAGAAGTTCAGGGGAGTATTGTTTCAATTATCCACCTCACATATGATCTTGAATGTTATACTTTTTATTGTGCTTGCATGCGTACCTTGAGGGTAATATACATCTTAAGTGTGGAATGAGTTCACATTACACATGTATATTACACAAGTTTTGACTGAAATTACATGCTCACGTAGCCAATGGCAGTTCACTTTAGTTGCAATGGTCGTATACTTGAGTTTAGGTGAATTTTTAACATTTGAATGTTCTCATGCTCTAGTTTTTACTTGAATTTCTAGGAATTTTTGCCCGATTGACACTTGTTGCACTACTCGCTCATGAAACCTTGTGGAAACTCAAGTTTGATGTTTAAGGGACTAATTTAGTTGCTCTTTGTTGTGTTAATTTTGCTTAATAAAATTGGAAAAGGAAAGAAAAATGTTTGTTTTGGTTGTGCATTTGGGGTGGAAAGAGCTACCACCTATGAAATATGAAGCTACTCTCATAAGTCGGATTCTAGTTATACCCCAATGAGAAAAAGAGTTATCTCATGGGATGAGTGAAAGCTACTACCCCAGTTGAAAGAGCTACCACCTCGAAAGTGTGAAAGCCACCTTAGCGGCCGCTTCGGAAAGGGCTACCTTAGAGGATGTGTGAAGCTACCACAGTCACTTTTCTTTGTTTTGTATATAAATAAGTCCCTTGTAATTAGAACTTGAAAAGTATGCGTTGGGTCAACTTGAATGAGTTTACACACACTTACACGATATCGGGTTTGTGATAAGTGCTTGTGTGATATGAATGCGAAGCATTCTTTCCTTATGTTGAGCATTACTTTTCTTGGATTTTTACATTAATATGTGTGATTTTATGTTACTTTTTATGCGGTAGGGTTGTGAAACCAATTATGAAGGAAAGAAGCCAATGTAGATCACAATGCACCGATTTTGGAGAAATCTTGCTAAGGTTCAAAGCGAAGATATAAGTCGGGTGCGAGATGCTAGAGTGTGTGCCAAGCTCCCGTATTTGAGTTTGCACAACCATTTGGAGGGGCACAAGGGCGGTCACACTCAAGCATTCCGACTTTGGCGATTCTCATTCCGATCGGCGAAAATGACGAGTTTCGAAGAATCCACGCAGGCTTGTGGAAATTACCGCACTGTGTGCAAATTTCACTGACGTGCGCGTGTACCGTACGCCCGTAGGAGTCACCCGATTCGACCTTTATTTAAAGCCGATTCAGCCCGATTTTGGCATTCTTTTCTCCATCTTTTCCCCAACTTGTGAGAGAGTTTCGGCTAGGGTTTCGAGGGATATTGGCCAAGATTTTGGAGAGGTTCTACCGCTCCGACATCATGATTCCATTAGGAAGAAGGTTGGTAGGGGAGCTTCGATCGAGGCGTATCCTATACCGGGACTGAAGGAATCCTTGGACTGACTAGTAGAGGACTTTCCACAAGACCATCGACACGACCATCGAGGGGTTTTCTTTATGGATTCATTGCTTTTACATTCAATTTCTTTGATTGTACTTAGCTCCATGGAGAGCTAAACCCCTAGTGGGTACTTGGGTGATTGTGAACCCTAGATGTATTCGTTTCATTGAACTTCTTTTATTATGCTTTCAATAAATTGATGTTTATTGTGAGTTCCAACTTTTGAATGCTTGATTGTATGAACATTTCCCCTAGAGTGACACTAGGGTTGAGAGTTCTTGTTGGTAACCTTGTGAGTGAGTGACACACCACGAGCGTTAGACAAAAGCTAGGTTGGAGAGGGTGAGGGGTCGAGTGAGAGTGCAGGGAGCGTCCCCTTTCCCTTCCGGCGTGATAGATTCTACCTCCGTTCCTTGAGTTCTTTACGGCCATAATAGAGTGAATGGTCTAAGGGATGAACCTCACCGGGGCCTAGTTGCTGCGTGCAATAGAGTGAAGCGTTGAGGGGATCTTAGTATCTAGGGCTTAATTGTTGCTAGGGACCTTCCGTCTGGACCAAAGGGTTAGGTCTATAATTAGGAAGTGATTTATCACTTGGAATCCCTAGAGCCCATTGCAACTTTGTTCGAGTGCGAGGTTGAGGGGTTACTTAATCTCTCCTCCGGGACATGAATAGAGTTAGGCATAGTTGACCTTAGATTTGGGACTATGTATGTAAGGATTTCCACGACTCACCATTGCATTGATTAGGAAGCATAATAGAGAGTTCTTGCACTTGAAGCGATTATCCTAGGTGAAGCATCATCCGAGTATCCCATCTTTATCGATTGCCTTACCCTTTTCTTTATTCTTGCTCTCTCACTTGTTTCTTTTATTATTGAGAATTGAATCAATTTCACACCAAACATTATTGATCTTCCACATAGCTAAGAACCAAATTAAGTACTTTCATTCCTTACTCCCTGTGGATTCGACCCCGCTCACCCGGGATTATTACTTCGACAAACCCGTGCACTTGTGGGATATAAGCAAGAGGTACTTGTCAAGTTTTTGGCCCCGTTTCCGGGGAGTAGGCATTTAGAGATACTTTGCACTTTGTTTTCTTAGCTATTTACCCTTCATTCTATTTCACATCTCTTCTCTATCACCGTTCGATTTGTTCTAAAATTATTTCACACTTTCTTATTCTTCCATCATTCTCATTTATTTTCTTTTTGTCATGTCTTACTTTTTTTCTTGCAAGGATTTTTAAATGATGATTGACCCGATCATTGCTCTACATTTGCGAGGTTGAAGCTCCGAGTGAAAAAAGTTGATAGAATTTTAGCTTCACAACAACAGAACATTCCATGTTACAACGCATATCATCCAATTGAAGTCGGCTACCCAAACGTATTATGGGATAATGGTGAACAATATCGGGAGGCACCTCAAGAGGAATGTCAAACGGGTGAGATACTCGGAGAGGATGCACTTCAGTTGCAAAGAGTATTAGCTAACTTCATTGAAGCATCCGATGTCTGCATCCAAAATATGGAGAGCACACTAAGATGTCATGAAGCCTCCTTTAAGAACCTTGAGCATCAATTAGGAGGGATACTTAACACACTCTCCAAGGAACAACAAGCATTTGAGCAAGCAATTCAAGTTCCTTGTAGAGATGATGTGGTAGTGAGCGACAATGAAGAAGTTGAGCAAATTGAGTACATTGGTGTAGAAAAATGCAAAGAGAGAAGGCTGAATACCATTTTGAGATTTTTGGACGGTGTGAATGAAGATTGTGCTTGTGGCGAGAAAAATTTTTCAAGGGGATTTGCTAGTGTCATGTTCCTTTGAAGTCGAAAAATACACAAGAAAAAGTAAATCCCTAAGGTAATGGAACAAGCACCACTCTTTGGGATTGATCAATTCAGTAAATTGCAAGAAAGAGATTTTTGGGGTTGGGAGAAGATGTGGGTAGGGAGATTTAAACCATCCAATGACCCACCTATGCTAAGCTTGGACAATTCCCAACCCAAATTGTTTCCTTGGAGGCCAAAGGTAAGATGGTTGGACCTCCAACAAATATTCCACCCCGGCAATTAGATTTTTGGTTTAAAGGAAGTAGCTATGCAATATCTAGTCGGGAGGAACACACTCTTTTCAAGCCCTCATAAGGTAAGGAAGAAGTACGTCAAGCTAAGTGATGTAAAACAAGCGCTTCTTGGGAGGCAACCCAAGCAATTACTGTTTTCCTAGTTTTAGTTTAGTGTTTGCATGAATAAGAGCTTGACTGTTGGTGTTTGGATCCTTATATGCCATTGCTATGCTTTTCTTGTGGCCCGTTGGTGTTATCTTGTGGTTTCATGTGTTTTGGTGAAGTTCTGGTCGTTTGAGTTCTATTTCATGTTTTTATCTGGTAAATTTTGCATAATATAGCAGGCTCTGAGTGTGTAAACATGTTTGAGAATAGTTACTGCGAGCACTGCGAAATTTTTCTAAGGCATCCAGGAGAAAACACATGGGCATGTGGAATTTACGCTGCGCTGGGTGGATTTTGCCTGCGAGCTCATCGAGAGAAGGCAGCGGGGGTGTGTGGGCGCCCTACGTGAGCGACCATGAGGCGTCACTGCGCCCGTGGGTAATTTACGCGCAGGCGTGAATTCCTGCGAGTTAGGCGGTTTATCCCAGGAGCACCTACGGGCGTGGGTAATTTTCGCGCGCCCGTGCGAATCTGCCGGAGGATTTCTCCGTCCAGGAAGACAGGGGTGTGCGTTTGCCCACGTGAGTTGGGCTCGTGAATGTCCCGTCCTCGTGGAATTTTTCGCGCAGGCGTGGGTCTTAGAAAATTTTTCGGTTGCATGGAGAGTCCACGAGGGCGTGCGTGCGCCCACGTGGGTCGAGCACTCAGGCGTGGGTAGTTTCCACTGCGCCCGTGTGGATGTCTGAAATGCTAGAACCACGGGTTTTCTTTAAAAATCTTTTTCGGTTTTTCTTTATCTTTTCACACTCAAACGTTTTGAGAACATATCTTTGCTCTCTCCTGACCTCTCACCGTCGTTTTAGAGGGTTGTTAATTGAGTTTTCCGGCCGTTTTCTAGTCTTTCATTCTCATTTTGTCGGTAAGCTTCTCTTTCTTTTTTCTTTACCAATCATCATTTATTTTGCAGCACCAGCGTCATCTTCACCAGCAATGGAAACAGATGTACTAGCTATTGACACCGACACTTGAGGCGTCTTTACCTTCTTTGTTTTTATTTTTTTGCATTTTACTTTCTGCATTTTATTTTTGATTTGTATACTCGAGACGGGGATTTTTCCTTCGAGTTTATTTTTCAATTGTTGTCTCGAGTTGTATTCATTGCTCTATCTTTTTGTATACTCGAGTTATTTTTGTTTTTCTTGAGCTTCACTGAACCCCCTCGTGTATGCGTGCGAGATGGTCTTGTCATCTTGGGGAATTGAGACTTAGTCATGGGCACGGCCAAGGTGCTTGGCACTTAGCCGTGTGAGCTTCACAACCCGTTGAAACACTACTCCCCAGCGAATTAGCTTCATCAAAGCGCAACACTAGGGAGTCGGGGAGTATTGTTTTGATTGCTTCTCCCACATCTATTTTTGAATGATATATTTTTAGTGAGCTTGCATGAGTACATTGAGGACAATGTACAACTTAAGTGTGGGGGAGTTTCATAGTGCACACATCTTTTTCTATTGTTCATGATTGTTATATGCTCACATAGCCAATGGCGGTTCACCTTAGTTGCAAGCATTGTATTCTTGAGTTTAGGAGAATTTCTAACATTGAATGTTTTCATGCTCTAGTTCTTGCACGAATTTCTAGGAATTTTTTTACCCGATTTATACTTGTTACACTACTCACTCTTTAAACTCTATTGGAAACTCAAGTTTGATGTTAAAGGGACTAGTTATAGTTGTTTCTTGTGTAAATTCTGAAAAATGGAAAAATGCAAAAGAAAAAAGAAACAAAAATAGTTTTTATTGTGCTTGTTGGGTGGAAAGAGCTACCACCTATGAGTATGAAGCTACTCTCATAAGTAGGGATACTAGCTATGCCTAATGAGAGAAAGAGCTATCTCATAGGGATGAGTGAAAGCTACCACTCCGGTGAGAAAGAGCTACCACCTCGAATGTGTGAAAGCTACCTTAGCGGCCGCTTTGGAAAGGGCTACCTTAGAGGATGTGTGAAGCTACTACTATCTTTGAAATTGTTGTCACTTTTGTAGATAAATAAGTCCCTTGTACTTAGAATTTTGAGGAGTATACCTTGGGTTGTTTTGAGTGAATTCACACACGTACACGATTTCGGGTTTGTTGTCCTTTTTTATTCAAGTTTTTAGCTAGAGCTTTGATTTTTTGTTTTTAATGTTGAAATTTCCCTTACTTGTAGAATGCTCTCTTTGTATAATTTGGTGAACCTAAGGCCAAGCACTTTCAATATTTTCTTCATTGATGCACAGAATGTTTAATTTTTGCTTGAGGACAAGCAAAAGCTTAAGTGTGGGGGAGTTTGATAAGTGCTTGTGTGATATGAATGCGAAGCATTCTTTCCTTATGTTGAGCATTACTTTTCTCGGGTTTTTACATTAATATGTGTGTTTTTATGTTACTTTTATGCAGGTAGGGTTGTGAAACCAATTATGAAGGAAAGAAGCCAATGTGGATCACAATGCACCGATTTTGGAGGAAATCTTGCTAAGGTTCAAACGCGAAGATATAAGTCGGGTGCGAGATGCTAGAGTGTGTGCCAACCTCCCCGTATTTGAGTTTGCACAACCATTTGGAGGGGCACAAGAGCAGTCACACTCAAGCATTCCGACTTATGCACATAGAACAAGACCTCCATCAACTTATCGGTCATTGAAGAAGTAAAGCGATTCACGGCATAAACGTGTGCACGTTTATGTTAACTCGATGAAAAGTGGATTCGGGAGTATTTTTGGCATAGTCTGTAGCAAAATCATTGTAGCAAATCTTGTATCGATTCATTTGTTCACTGACCGGGCCGAAAATAGCGGTTCGGAGAATCCACACGGGCGTGTGGAAATTACCCACACCCGTGTGTACCATACACACCCGTGGAGTCGCCCGATTCCAGCCCTATTTAAAGCCGATTCAGCCCCGATTTTGGCATTCTTTTCTCAATCTTTTCCCTAACTTGTGAGAGAGTTTCGGCTAGGGTTTCGAGGGGTATTGGCCAAGATTTTGGAGAGGTTCTACCGCTCCGACATCGTGATTCCATTAGGAAGAAGGTTGGTAGGGGAGCTTCGATCGGGGCGTATCCTATCCGGACGAAGGAATCCTTGGGACGACAGTAGAGGACTTTCCACAAGACCATCGACCACGACCATCGAGGGGTTTTCTTTATGGATTCATTGCTTTTTACATTCAATTTCTTTGATTGTACTTAACTCCATGGAGAGCTAAACCCCTAGTGGGTACTTGGGTGATTGTGAACCCTAGATGTATTCGTTTCATTGAACTTCTTTATTATGCTTTCAATAAATTGATGTTTATTGTGAGTTCCAACCTTGAATGCTTGATTGTATGAACATTTCCTCTAGAGTGACACTAGGGTTGAGAGTTCTTGTTGGTAACCTTGTGAGTGGTGACACACCACAGGCGTTAGACAAAAAGCTAGGTTGGAGAGGGTTGAGAGGGTGAGTCGAGGAGGTGCAGGGACGTCCCCTTTCCCTCCGGCGTGATAGATTCTACCTCCGTTCCTTGAGTTCTTTGCGGCCATAATAGAGTGAATGGTCTAAGGGATGAACCTCCGCTGGGGGCCTAGTTCTTGGCGTGCAATAGAGTGAAGCGTTGAGGGGATCTTAGTATCTAGGGCTTAATTGTTGCTAGGGGACCTTCCGTCCGGACCAAAGGGTTAGGTCTATAATTAGGGAAGTGATTTATCACTTGGAATCCCTAGGCGCATTGCAACTTTGTTCGAGTCGCGAGGTTGAGGGGTTGCTAATCTCTCCTTCGGGACATGAATAGAGTTAGGCATAGTTGACCTTAGATTTGGGACTATGTATGTAAGGATTTCCACGACTCACCATTGCATTGATTAGGAAGCATAATAGAGGTCCTTGCACTTGAAGCGATTATCCTAGGTGAAGCATCATCCGAGTACCCCATCTTTATCGATTGCCTTACCCTTTTTCTTTTATTCTTGCTCTCTCACTTGTTTCTTTTATTATTGAGAATTGAATCAATTTCACACCAAACATTATTGATCTTCCACATAGCTAAGAACCAAATTAAGTACTTTCATTCCCTACTCCCTGTGGATTTGACCCCGCTCACCCGGGATTATTACTTCGACAAACCCGTGTACTTGCGGGATATAAGCAAGGGGTACTTGTCAGTTTGTTATCCTTTTTTATTCGAGTTTTTAGCTAGAGCAATGATTTTTCGTATTTAGTGTTGAAATTTTCCTTACTTATAGAATGCTTCTTTTGCATACTTTTGGTGAACCTAAGGCCAAGCACTTTCAAGATTTCCTTCTTTTATGCTTCAATGTTTTATTTTTGCTTGAGGATAAGCAAAAGCTTAAGTGTGGGGGAGTTTGATAAGTGCTTATGTATTAGTAATACAAAGTATTCTTTTCTTACAATAAGCATTACTTTTCTCAGATTTTATCGCTAATACATGTGTATTTGTGTTACTTTTGTACATATAGGGTTGTGGAGACAATATTGGAAGAAAGTAGCCAATGTAGATCGTGGAGGCACTTTGTTGATGAAATCTTGAAGTGAACAAACGTTAAGACACAAGTTGTGCCCAAAGGCATGTGAGTGTGTGCCAACCTCCGTTGTGCTCAAGTGAACATGCAAATTGGAGGGGCACAAAGGTAGTCACAATCATATGTTCCAACTTATGCAAAGCTAGCAAGATTGTCGTCAAATATGATTTTGTTAAAGAAGCAACACGATCTACCTCATGGATGTGTGCCTGTTCATGTGGCCTCGATGAAGAGTGTGGATTTGGGAGTATTTTGGTAGAGTACTATAGCAGTTTACTGTAACAAAGTAATGTAGTAAAATTATTGTAGCAGTTACTGTTCACAGACCGCAAAAATAGATTTCTTGGAGATTCAGATGGGCATGTGGAAATTCCACATGCCCGTGTGGAAGCCCGATTCCATCCTATTTAAAGCAGCGTTTTCAGCCGATATGGGGATCTTTTTCTCCATCTTTTTCTCATCTTTGGAGGAGCTCGCGGCTAGGGTTTAGAAGGCTTTTGGAGTGGTTCTATGCCCTTCAACACCACGTTCCTTCGGAAGATAGTTATTGGGGGAGCTTTCGTCGGCATCGATTCGGCGAGGTGTGCCCTAGGCTTGATGAGGGAACCTTTGAAGATGACAAGGCTACTTCACAAGACCATCAACAATTATACTAAGGGGGTTTTACTTATGGATTGCATACTTTTACTTCCGATTTCAATATTGATTGTATCTTGCTCCATGGAGAGCTAAACCCTTAGTGGGTAGTTGGACTTATAAACCCTAGGATGTTATTGTTTCTTTGACCTTTCTATTATGTTTTTTAATTAATGTCTTTTATTGAGTTTCAATCTTGAATGCTTGTTGATTGGTTTTCCTTTAGAGTGATACTAGGATTGAGAGCCTACATTGGTAATCCTTGTAAGTGAGTGACACACCATGAGAGTTAGACAAAGCAAAATTGGAGAGGATCGAGTGGGTGAGTCAGGAGGTACCAGAACATTCCCTTTCCCTTCCGGTGTGATTTATCCTGCCTCCATTGGGTTTTAGTTACGCAGGCAACAAAGTGAAGCGTTAAAGTAATCCTTAGTAACTGGGGCTTAATTGTGACTAGGGATCTTTCTCCTGGACTAAAGGGATAGATCTATTTTAGGGAATAGGGTTTATCACTTGAAATCTCTAGAGCCTAAAGCAACCTAGCACAGTGTGAGGTGTCAAGACTGAGAGATTTCTACACCTGGGCATAGTGTAGGTTATCACGGTTGACCTTAAGTTTGGGACCGTGTGTTTAAGGATCTCCATGACTCATTAGACATTAGTTAGAAAACATAATGATTGGTCTTGTAGTTGAAATAATAGTCCTAGGGCGAGCAATGTCGGAGTGCGCCATTTATCGTCGATTGCCTCTCCTATCTTTTATTTGCACCTCCTTCTTCTTTTCTTATTTCTATTTTTAGTAATTATTATTCACATCACTATTAATTCATTTTCATTCTAGTTAAATAGCAATCTTTGTGTTTCTAATCACTATTCCCTGTGGATTTGACTACCCACTCACCAAGGTATTATTACTTCGACAAACCCATACACTTGCAGTACACACGCAAAAAGGGCATTGTCAATTTGTTCACCTTGGTGAGAGAGAGGTCTTCATTAGGGTTAAAATTTCAAAATTAAAGAGGGTGAGTAATGAGATAGTAGAGTGTCACCTTTCCTCTCCGATTGGCATACTATATTTCCGTATTCCCTAAGTTTTATGCAACCATATGTGGTGTGAGGTGTTGAGAGAATTCTCCGCCGGGACCTCATAGAGGGTTAGGGACCTTTCACCTAGATGTAGGGTTAGGCCTAATTTTAGGAATCGGTAGCACCCTTTGGAATCCCTAGAGTGCTTAGCGGTCATATGTGTTGTGAGGTGTTGAGACTGAAAGATTTCTCCACCGGACCTCGTAGAGGACTAGTATCAATAATCCGGAAGAAGGATCTGATTATCTTTGGATTTCCACAACTTAACTAGTCCGGGTTAGAAACACTTTGCGAATCTTGTGCTTAACATTGAATCCTAGGGGGGAGCATCACCCGAATATCTCATTTTCATTGATTGAGACTAACTTTCGTTTTTTTACTCTTGCTTACTTACTTGTGACATTTATCTTTACGTGGTTTAATTTGCTTCATCATATTCTTGATTCCGACTAGAAAACTTAGAAGTAGCCACTATTAATACTTCCATTCCCTGTGGATTTAATTGCCCTACCCAATGGGTACACTTTATTACTTGAGCGACCTGTGCAATTGTGGACACATGCAAGGAGTGTGTCAGTTACTTACTGGGTTGTTAAGCTCATATTCTGGTTATAGAATTTTTTTCAGATGAGGCATATAATAGCTTAGTGGGATTGAGCAAGTAGTAGACCTATCCCTAGACTAGTTTTAGCTCAAATTTTTGTCCATATTGTAAACTCTAAGGTTTGGATTTTGTAAATTTTGTCTATTTTGGTTTTTGGCTTTTGAGATTTATAGATGTGTGATAAGTGCTTGTGTGTTAAGAATGGAAAGTATTCTTTCCTTATGATGAGCATTACTTTTATTAGATTTTAGCGCTAATACATATGTATTTGTGTTATTTTCCGCATGTAGGGTTGTGAAGCTAAGTATGAAGGAAAGAAGCCAAAGTAGATCGTGAATGCACTATTTGGTGAAACCTTGGAAGGACAAAACGCGAAGACACAAGTTGGGCTCAAAGATACGTTAATGTGTGCCAACCTCCATGTATTCAAGCAATTACAATGATTTGGAGGGGCACGAAGGCAGTCATGTTTGTATTTCCCAACTTGTGCAATGATAGAAAAATCTTCACCAATGAGCCGTTTATTGAAGAAGCGACGCGATCTACGGCATGATCATGTGCCCGTTTATGTTACCTCGATGAAAAGTGGATTCCGGAGTGTGTTTGGCCGGGTACTATAGCAAATCATTGTAGCAGTTACTGTAGTAGTTACTATTTACAGTCAGCCGAAAATCAAAATTCTAGAGAATCCACACAGGCGTGTGGAAATTCCATAGGCCCGTGTGGAAATTCTACAAGGGCGTGTGGAACATCCACAGGCCCGTGAGGATGCCCGATTCCAGCCTTATTTAAGTCACGATTCAGCCCGATTTTGGGGATCTTCTTTTCCACCCTTTCTCTATCTTTCACCCATCTTTGGAGGCGCCCGCAGCTAGGATTTGGAGAGGCTTTGGCAAGGCTTTTAGAGAGGTTGACGGCCTTGGACAACGTGTTTTCCTTTGGAAGATAGCTATTGGGGGAGCTTTCGTCGGCACCGATCCGGCGAGGTGTGCCCTAGGTTTCACTAGGGGACCTTGAAGAAGACGTCGCCGATCCACAAGACCTTTGACACGAACACAAGGGGGTTTTCATTCATGGATTGCATGTCTTTACTTTTGACTTCATTGTTGATTGTATTTTGCTCCATAGAGAGCTAAACCCTTAGTGGGTGCTTGGGCTTGTAAACCCTAGAATGATATTGTTTCTTTGATCTTTTATTATGCTTTCCTTAATTGATGTTTCTAATTGAGTTCCAATCTTGAATGCTTATTGTGTTGATTTTCCCTTAGAGTGACACTAAGGTTGAGAATCTATGTTGGTAATCCTTGTGGATGAGTGACACACCACGAGGGTTAGACAAGGGTAGATTGGAGAAGATCGAGAGGGTGAGTCGAGAGGTAGCAGAGCGTCCCTTTCCCCTCCGGTATGATTTA
Source organism: Dioscorea cayenensis subsp. rotundata (assembly GCF_009730915.1). Classification (NCBI taxonomy): domain Eukaryota; kingdom Viridiplantae; phylum Streptophyta; class Magnoliopsida; order Dioscoreales; family Dioscoreaceae; genus Dioscorea; species Dioscorea cayenensis. Next base: position 12,874 of record NW_024087500.1, on the reverse strand, counting down.
TCCTACCTCCACATTCCAAGAGTTCTTTGCGGTCACAATAGAGTGAAGTGCTAAACGATATGAACTCCGTTGGGGCTTAGTTGTGAAAGCAATAGAGTGAACTTTAGTATCTGAGGCTTAATTGTGACTAGGGGTCTTTCACCTGGACCAAAGGGTTAGGTCTTTATATAGGAATAGGGTTTATCACTTGAAATCCGTAGAGCCTAAAGCAACCTAGCAGTGTGAGGTGTCGAGATTGTTAGATTTCTCCGCCGGGTTATAGTGTAGGGTTAGTCACCGTTGACCTTAAGTTTAGGGACCGTGTGTTTAAGGATCTCCATAACTCATTGGACGTCAGTTAGGAAGTATAATGATTGGTCTTACACTTGAAACAATAATCCTAGGGTGAACAATGTCCAGGTACCCCATTTATCGTCGATTGCCTCTCCTATTTTTTACTTGCGCCTCCCTTCTTTTTTCTTATTTTCATTTGCACTGATTCTTATTCACATCACTTTTAACTCATCTTCATTCTAGTTAAATAGCAATCTTGGTGTTTCTATTCACTATTCCCTGTGGATATGATACCCCACTCACCTGAGATTTATTACTTCGATAAACCTGTGCACTTGCTGGTCACACGCAAGGGGCATTGTCAATGTGTTACTCTGAAACAAGCATTAAGGCCTTGCATACCTATTATGTTATGCACTGTGGGTGTGTGGCCGTTTGTCAGCACACTAGGTCCGGCAAGCCGAGTTCAAGGCATGACAACATTGACCATGTTAGTTAGGTTACTTATAATTGGAACAAACTAAATGCAAAATAGATTTATAGTGCATTTCTGGTTTGTTTGATGATGGTGAGTTGGTTTTAATTAGATAATTATGTTATCAATGCTTTACTACATATTTGTGTCATGTGTGTTTTATTACTTATTTGCTCTACATGTATTTTATTCAATGTTATATATATATATATATATATATATATATATGCTTATTTGTGTTCTTTTTTTGGTGTTTTTATTTATTATGTATAGTTAAATAGAGCTTTAGGATACAAGTGATTAAACGGATGTTGAAATTATCAATGATAGTAAGAAAAAGCTAGATGGTTTCCAAGTTAATTTGACAAATCAATAGAATGAAGGTAATGAAAAGTGGATTGATATGTTTGCATTAACTACCAACATCCCTACTTTAAATTGCTGTAATTATATTGATAAGAATTCATGTCATATTTCTACGTGTGTAGGTGATAGATTGCTTCTGAGTGATAAAGGATTGAAATGATAGTCAATATTATCAAGAAATTAGGATGAGATAGACAGTCTTTGTTTAGCTATGTCATGAGTGATGAAAAAAATGTCATTTGTAACCAATAAGAGAAATCTCTATATACTAGGGATTTTATGTGTTCTTCATGATTTATGCTCTGAGGTAAACTAATACAGAAAATGTTTAATTATTCTAGGTATACAATTCATTTCCTTTATCACAAGGTTTTGAAGGCACTGAGATATTTGGAAATAGATATTATTAAATTGCATCGATAACGCTATAAATGATGCAGATACCATAGGCCATAAGATACAGAGCATAATAGTTTTAAATAAGCATCTATACAATTAAATTGTAAGCTTAGGTTATTGCACTTGTTGCTATAATGATATTTTTATTGTAATTAGAATAGTATTGGAGTTTTTGATGGAACTTATGTGACAGTGTGTCCACCTTGAGGTCAAGCGATACCATTTTATGGATGTAAAATGTATCACACTCAAAATACTTTGGAGGTGGTGGATTTCAATATATGCTTTGTATTTACTTCAGCAAGATGGGAAGGGTCAGCACAAGATCAAAGGGCATTTCGTAAGGCAATTTGTATAGAGAACTTCAATCTTTTCATCCAATAAGAAAAATTTTGGTTGATGTAGAGTATTCATATATTCCGAGTAATATGGCTCTACATAATGTTCAAAATATCAGGAATCATTTACATGAATGTTGTCTTGCTCACATAAAATGAGCTTGATGATAAAAAATGTGATGGAAAAAAATTCAATTTCTTTCATTTAACATCTAGAAATATTGTTTTATTTACTTTTGTGTATAGAAAGCTCTTATTTAGGGATATAATGCCAACATATCATATTGACATACTAGTGAATATTGCACTCACAATTTTTTTTAAATAGTAAATGGTTTATCCATCTTTTCAAAAAAAATTAAAAAAAATATTACATTTACAAATACCGTCGTACGTCGTACATAGTTACATTAAGAAGAAAATTCAGGCAGATTATGCATTGATAAATTAAGGATGTTTTTCCCAAATAAATACAAGTGAAAATTATTGCAAATAAACTTTAACAGTTATTTTATTAAATATTAATATATTAATATTATATATATATATATATATAAGTTAGAAAAATATTTTAATTAAATCTAATTTGTCAAATATCTTTCTTTAATAAAAAACAAATCCATGACTTTTGGTTATTTTTGCTACATTAAGACCCTTTTTAGCATTTTAACTGAATACCTAAAAAAAATTATTTAAGTTGTACTAACAAAACCAAACACCCTATAAATGTTTGTCTTACTTGGCACTTGTCTTTTTTTTGCATTGGCATAATCTGACATCCATAAGCATATTAATGCTCCGCAACGATTTTGTTGAAATTGTTACTTATCAGACCTTATGATTTGTCTTAAAAATTTATATATATATATATATATATATATATATATATTGAATTGACATTTTGAAGATACGTGAACCAGAAATGCATATATTTAAACAACCTTAAAATTTTATAAATATATATATATATATATTCTAATTTTAATAATTGAAAATTTTATTTTATGGCCTCAAAACATCTGGCTTCTTCCAAAAAATAAAAGTGAACAGAGATTTATTAATAAAATTTCAAACATCAAATTATTGTGTTTAGCTTGCATTAATTTAACAGCTCAACACCACTAAAAAGTCCCAAACTCACCAAAATCACAACAACAACAATAATAACAATAAACACTTAAGAAGCATTTATATAAAAATACATGCATGAATAGATCACCCACACCAGAAAATGGTAAACAGTGCTCAAACAGTCTATACAAATTCCAAGTTTTATTTGAGTCACTTTTCTTTCTGTATTTGAAACTTATGAGCAAGAATTAATAATCATGAGGAAGGCAATAATCCTAAAATGCTGAAGAAGGAAGCTGTTGACCGGCCAAGAAATGTATAACAAGTTGGCGTGCTTGTTTTGGTGCAAATGTTGGCACTTGGTGTCCTGCTCCCCGGATTGTTACAAATGTTAGCCCATCATATACAATTCTCCATCCACCAACCTGCATCATCATCATCATCATCATCATCATCATCATCATGCTAGTCAGAAATTTATATATATTTATATAAGTGAAAAATTATATCCATATCCCATATACAAGTCACTGTATGCATGTGAAAAACATTAATATACTTAATTGTCTCACTAAAATTATATTGATGAAAATTTTAAAATAATATTTTTTTTAAATGATTATGAGTAATGTTAATTGTATTGATCAAATAGGTTTGTTATACTGACATTCCTTATGAATAGTAATCATTTGGTAAACTTATTAATAATTATAAACAAGCTTACAAATGATATCTCTATAAGAATGATGTTAATTTTCTTCTTTAAAAAAAATTGCTAGTTTAAAAAATAAAATAGTAATCAAAAGTTTAAGAATAATGCTTTTTTGTATGTACATATAAGGACATGTGTCAAAACATATTATCGTAATTGTGTTACAATTATTATTATTATTATTTTGTATTAAAAGTTGAATTATACTAGAAACTTAACTTCATGTAACATTAATGGTTTATAGAGATAAAAAAACAAAAGCTAAATATAGATGGACATCTCTATTTGTCCTAAAACAATTCAAAAAAAACCAAAATGATTTTTTACAAAATAAATTTTTCTCAACATAACAGTTTTTAATATTTATGGAAAATTGAAGGATAATTAACAAATCCGTAAATACATAAATAATGCAATAAAAAAGACCAAACAAATACCTGCTCATTATTGTACCATGCCTTCCAATCATGGAGAATCTTGAGACCAAGCTTTCTTAGTGTATATCTTGTAGCTGTCACTGGAATCCTCCCATCAGTGTCACCGCTACAATGATCAAATTGTTATGTAGGAGCCTACTTAAACTAATGTATCAAATATGTATTTATTTTAGCATGTATTAACACAACAAAATAAACAAATATTAATTTCTTTTTGCTGTGAAATTTAATTTTAAATTTGTGTCAGTATAAAATAAATGAACTAGGGTCAATTTTTACCTGAAAACCCAGACTCTTACTCCTCCATCAACAAGTTTTCGTATTACTGGCAGTACTGAAGATGGAGCTTCCTTCCATTTGGTGATCACATCACTTCAAAATTAAATTAACCAGAGATTAAAATCTGAAAACATAAAATATAATGAATTAAATTTCTGCATACCTGCAATGAGTCCAATTATATCGGATTTTTGTCGTGTTTGCATGCAGAGCTTCTTGCACATCTTGCCGGTTAAAATAAACTTCAGTGTAATCTGAGACACATGGGTCATATCCTGCTGGCTTTTGATGCCATCCTCTCTACAATATATGTAATTAAATTTATATTGTTGTTATTTACTAACTTAAACGATCTAGGACTATCAGTTATTTCTGAAACAACTTACGTATTTAGAGAAAAGTTTCGGAGCAACCCCTTCAATCATATTCATCTGTCTTGAATAACTGATTGAGCTATTAACACAAGTCGGTGCGTATAAGCTATACATGTCTATTAAATTATAGACATCAAAGTATTTGTCCAATGCTGCATTGCATATTTTGCTGTCAGGCACACTGAAGTTGCAGCTCTTCTTGACACCAAAGTAGACTTTATCAGAGATAACGGCATGGTCCCAAGCATAATCAATCATTCCCCGTTGATCAGTTTCGTCATCCATTAGGGCATTCCCTATCTAAATCACAATTCATAGTTTGCATTAATTAGCCACTATTTCAAAATCTTTATCAGTTGGAAATTTTTTTAGAAGCATACAGTACCATGAACCCTTTGAAATTTATATAATTCTCTGCACTTTCTTTGTTGGCATCAAAAATTTTCTCAGAAAGTTGGGGAACATAATGTCCTGTCAGAAGAAGGAGAGAATCAGTAATTCAATGTCTAATGACATTAATAAGGATTGAGGGGTTTGCATATATATATATAGACATGTAATATACCTGCATAACTCTCTCCAGCAATGTAGAAGTCATGGGACTTGAATTGAGGAAACCTTTTGAACCAATTCACAAGGAATGCATATGAATCACTTGCTTCAAATTGAGAAAGAAAATGATGTCATTTTTCAAGATATTCAAATGCAAAAAAACATCATGAATGAATTGAATTGAATTAACTAACCAGTGAAACTGTCTCCAAGATGAAGTAAATCAGAGCTTGTATTAGTGTAAGAAAACCCAACACCAACAGGTGCTTCCAAGAACAGCAAATTAGCCTCTATCAATTCATAAGATAAATTACAATCAGTAAATTTTTATTAATAGTTAATAAATTGTTTGAATTAGACAAATATTAACAATCAGACTTGCCTTTGTTCCATGAATGTTTGTTGAATTTGAGTTCTGGCACACCTTTCTGCATCAGAAAAGGTCCAAGTTCCTCGGCTTCACCGAACCCAACCGATGAGCAACCTGGCCCTGTCTTACACAATTTTGTGAATAAAATGAATTAGACAAAACCAAAATTTGATCAATTAGTAAAAACAAGAACACAAGAAAACAAATATTCTTTATTGTTTTCTTTTTCATTCATACTATCTCTCATCAATCCAAACAACTTTTCACTTATGTGGTCCTATTGATATCGTCTTGGACTCGAAACTCTCAACCGCATGCCTATGAGTGATCATGACAATGATAGCCTGTTTAGTGGCCCCAGCAAGAAAACATACATATGTATGACTCATTTTTCTCATTTATCACTGTCTGACAAAAGCTCTGATACAGATATAAAAGTTATCTGAATTATATGGTTCGACAAAAAACCAGGCAAAAATGCAATAACAATGTTGATGTTGATTCATCACATGTAAAACTCGAGTTACACTAACATATATATATATATATATATATATATATATTCATGTTTCTATTTTCTTATCAATATTTTGTTTCGCATATAACTCCTTATATCTCAAGGGCTTCAATATAGGAAAATGATGAGAAAAAAAAATAAATAAAAAGAGAAATAAAACGATCCAAGGTTTTCTATCAAAGCAGGGAAAAGAAGAGGTATATATAAGAAAAATGCCTAGATCATATATATATTATGTATCTAGAATCTACAATTATACATTGTAAATGATGTTGTTTTATATGTTCAACTCCAAATCATGTATGTTTAAAAGACTGTTTCCCCCATTTGACATGTAATGAGAAACTAGTAAGTTCAATTGAATTTAAAGTGGTGGTGATGGTGGTGACATGAAAGAAGAGTTGAACACATGAATGTGGTACCAACATGGATAGGCAAAGTGGGTGGAGGAAAAAAGAAGTGGAGGAAAGTATGAGAGAAAGAGAGTAACATCAAGAATCTTCACAAGCAATGGCGGACAAAAACCTCCCCTAGGTGCTGTGGTTCTTAACTTTCTACAAGGACTTCAAAATCTCAATTGAATCTCATCTACCTTTCAACAGTGGATGTCACTACCAATGGACCATATTTTGGCTAGAGATGGTCTCATTGGTCCCTCTCCATCTCCTTATCCTCTTTTATCTTTTCTTCTTCTTCTTCTATGAAAGTACCAAAACAATAATATGACTGGGAAGTTATCTTTAAATTAAGAAATGATTTTCTTATACCTAACTTAAAATAAGTTTTTGACCTATGTAAACACTGATTTACCTATAAATATATACTCCTGTAAGTAATTGTTATTTGATATGCTCAACTACAAGCATTTATAGAAAAACTATTTTATTTTTTATTTTTTTTATTTATCTATATTCTATATTTAAACATAGATAAGTATTTAAAAAAAAAGAATAAATCACGTTTATTAAAAATGATTAAAAAAAACAGAACAAAATGGAGAGGTACAAAGACAATACCAATCCCACTAGAAGTAAACACTGACAAAAAGAACTACAATATCAACCTACATTCAATAAAAATAATTGCTGTTATATATATATATATATATATATATATACAAGTGTGAAAAAGAGTTCTTATCTGTATACTATTGCATGACCAAAAATCAAGTAGAAAACAATTTAAAAATACCTAACAATCTCTCATTCTCTTTTCTTCAGGTTATCAGACTAATAATAGTCTCAACTTAGTTAATTTAAAAAACATGAACTTTAATATATAAACTTTGATTTATTTATTTTTTCTTTTTTGTATTTGTTTACACTTTTGAGTTGAATTAGGTCAAAATAATACGTCTGCATCATATCCCACACATATACTTCATGAGAGGAGATAAATATGTCTAAATTTAAATACATTATAAATACTAGATAATGAAATATCTTTGTTTAATAAGATCTCACCCACTTTTATAGATGCAAAAGCATTTTTTTTATTTAAACAATGTTTGGAATAAAATTAGAAAATTGAGACACTGACATGCGAATCAAAGAAAAGTTAAGGCATGAAAATGAATATTCAGAACAACTTTTAGAAAACAACATATATAGAAACCACCAACATAAGCACAAATAAACAACTCACAAATAATCATTTAAAAAGCTTTTAATCTTTCTACATAAATCATAAGGGAAGTCAAAAAGTCAAATTGGAAGCTTTACGTAGACTAGAGACAAAATCATGCGCATCCCTAAAAGGATATCAAGCTCTCAATGGAATTATCTGACCCACCTAACAATAATTTAAGAGGATTAATTATATAATGAACATAACAAAAGCCCTTGATGTTAGGTTGGCATGCAAATTAATTATTCTCATCTTTAATTGACCAAAAAACAGAAAAGGGTGGCATATCATAATCATTTATGTCTTTATCCTTAATGTGAGGAGGCCCCATCTAACCAAAAAATCAAAATATCTAGTCAACAAATCACTCAAGCCCTACCTTTGAATGTTCTAAATAGCCGGCTAAATTGATGTGGAGAGACGCTCATAATTATTATTCATTTAATTAATTAACTAAGTATTATTAATGTGATATTAGTTGCATGAATTATTTGAATATTAGATGATGGATGCACAACACTGAATTAAATGATTTTGGTAGCTTCTTGTTGATTTATCAACGGATGACCTTTTTTTCCACCAAAAAAATAAGATATTATGGACTGAAACTAGTACAAAGAGAGCACAACTGTTAATGAACTTGTTTGTATATGCAAGCTGATGTTTAATTAATGGTATTGGTGACCGAACTTGAACAAAAGAAGAGAAAAAAAATTAAGAATGAACTAATTCTAATGAAAGGATAAGCATGAATAATATGACAAGGAGAAACCAAAAGAGTAGTGAACTAATTTTCATGAGCATGATAATTAAAGCATTATATGCATTTCATAAATTATTTCTTATGGAATATGAAACTGGTTGGACTAAAACAAGGAGAAGATAAAGAATGAAATAATTCTAGTGAAAAAGATAACATGATAATTAAAGCAATATACAGCATGCATTTAACGAATCAAAGGTACTGGAAGATGAAGTCATTGAACTAAGACAAGTACAAGAGAAAGAAAAACAAATTCTAATTAATTAACAAAGGCAAAATTAAAGAATGATGGATAGGATTACCTCCATTGAGCCACAAAAGAAGAGGTTTTTCCTCAACTTTGTGAGTGGCTTCAAAGAACCAGTAGAAGAGAGCCCTGCCATGGCTTTCGTTGACAGTAATATACCCGGCGTATTGTCGGAAGTTCACCGGAGGTTGCCCCGGAAGACGACCTACAAGGTCAGCTTTTTGTTGAGCCAATACATCATCTGGTAGCACTGCAGACTCCACTGAAAACCAAGAAAAAAGGAGAAGGTATAGAATAGAAGAAAAAGAAGAGAAGATGGTATTCATTGTTACTATGAGGAATGGAATGCTAGTACAAAGAACTTAGTATTATAAATATATATATATATATATATTGGTAATTAGTATATATATATATATATATGTGTGTATATATATATATATAGAAAAAGTTCAAAGGTTATAAGAGGGAAAAGAAGTAATGTAAGGTGATGGGAACCGCGAAAGTAATATAAGGGGAGGGGGATAACGAGATCTAATTGGAGGGTTGGGGAACGGATATGGTAGTTGGTGAAGAGAATTACATACAGCGAAGATCCAGCACAAATGTAGAGATGTTTGTTTAACTTTGATTGTTTTTAAATTATTTTAAGGATTAACTACATTTTGAATTCAATCGTTAGGTATTGTTTTGGCTGGGAATTTTGAAATTTAAGATATACTAATTATCTCCGGCATTTTCTTTCATTTTTTTTTTTCCTAATTTTCTGTGGGGGATAAACTTTTAAAAAACCTTTCTTTAAAAAAAACCAGATTAAGGGTCCGTTTGATTTGTTATAGAGAACAGCACAAGCAATACAGTACAGTACAAATAATTGAAGTACATCGCACGAAGTGCTTTGTGGTTTCCCAGTCGATTTTGATTTGTAAAGTTATAAAACACAAAATAGTAAAATTACGATAATACCTCATTATTCTATATTTATTTTTATAATAAAAACATACAATAATATTTATGAAAATCTTATCAAATTTTCTATAGCGCACTAACAACAATAATAATGTTAAAAATAACATAATTTTAAAAAGCATTTAATCCCTAATCAAATAAATTTTTCATTAATATTTAAATCCTAAAGATATAAATAAATAGATATATAAATAAAATAAATAAAAATTTTTAAATAAAAATAAATAAACAACTAAATTTTAAAAGATAAATAAAAAGATAAATAAATAAATAAAACGAAAAATAAATCAGTATTATCGACCTTTAATGAGTATATATTTTAATTTTAAATAGGGACAATGTTCTCATAAATGTCTACCATCTTCTACTGAGTACAGGCTGGAGTCTTTACTCGTCCGTATATGACAGTCAAACACACATAACAACAAAAGTTGTTCTGTGTTGTCTCTCAAAATTTTGCCTATCAAACGGACCTAAGAGTAAATTAAATTATTTTAGATTCGGATGATCTTAATTATGGCATCTTTTCGAACTTTTTCTTATTATGATTTAGATGACAATAGAGAAGTGATTTTGGATAATAAAATTAGAATAATATCTAATATAAACAATACTTTAGCATTTTATATCAAATTTGAAATTTAAATATATATAATATCTCATAAAGAAAATATTAGATTTATCTCTGGTATAAGGATCGTTTTTTAAATATATAATTTTAAAATCTTCATACAATAAAAGTATAATGACTTGTGTTAGTAATGGTGTTAGTATTTTTATTAGTTGGCATTATTTCCCACATAGGTTTGCCAAGGTGGCAGCACACTGAGGTAGCAAGTTGATACAGCAGTGTTATGAACTTAAATCAGAAGCTATTCCAAGTAAACAGCTACCTATGGAGGAGAATTTAAATTAAAAGTTGAGTGTTGTTATCGTACATTTATACCTTTTCTTTTGATTGTTGTGGTATGTACGCTTGATTCTTAAAAATCTAATAACTGACCTAACAAAACTAATAATTTAAAATATAAAATAATAATAGTATACTGATTACGAATAAACGTAAAATAACATTCTATTTATGCATTATGATAATATCTAAAGCCACAGTAAAAAAACTACCCTATAATAGAGCATGATAAAAAATTATGGGCTTTTTTTCAATGTATGCTACTGAAAATTTGATTAAAAAAACTACCATATAATAGACATGATAAAAAATTATGGGTTTTTTTTTTTTAAATGTATGCTACTGAAAATTTGATTAATTGCAGGTATATCATATAATACAGCCAATTATCATCCGTAGGCTTTAAAATTTTTTTTTTTTTCACGTATATCCTCTGCCCTATATATATATATATATATATTATATTGAAATATATTATAAGTTATACATTGAATTTTTATCATAATAAAAATATAGTTCCATTTAAATAACTAAACTACGTTTAGCAGTGTTAATTATTTTAAATGCAAAGATATTAGCTTTATAAGCTAGAAATTTTTAAGATTTTAAAAGTAATAAATAAAATGAGTTTTATTTTTTATTTAGATATATATGGAAAAATATTAAATTAATGACCATTAGAAATTTTTAATTGGGGGTTTTGTCATATTACTTTTAATGATATATTTTAATGGCCTATATGGAGTAAAAGCAATATTTGAAAAAAATCAAACTTCAGAGGATATACATTGCATTTAAGATATTGAGATATTTTATGTCATATTACATTGCATTGAATTTTATTGAGAGCTATACGCACCATTAGTTGAATTTTTAGGGGCAAATAAGTAAAAAAGAGAACCCCAAGAATTCAACATATAATGTCAATGATGATTTAGTGCAAATTAAGTGAATAAAAACGATGTTTTTTTTTTCTTACTGGGCTTGTGTACCTTTCTCCTTTCTTCATGAAAGTGGATGCCTTAAAGTGTAAATCAGGTCACTAGCATTTGAAGATGGCATGGTTACCTTCCTTTTAAAAGGATGGAAGTTTTATGTTTGTAATATAATTGTCTTGAGTTGTGGAAAATTATATATGCATGGATATACCCTGAGAAAGCAGGTCTTTTCTTATACACCTCTATAAATATTATATTATTTGTGGATATATTCCACAAAGCCAAATTATTTTGCTACCATATCCCCGGATAAATTAATTGTCATCCCCTACCATTCTTGGATGGAGAAAGGAGAAAAGAACATCTTAAACTTTCTTACATTCCATCATAAATTCAGATTAAATGTCTTTTATGACAAGTCAAAGTTTTTTTTTTTTTGAATAAAGTGGATAAATCATAAATTTATAAAAAAAAGGAGAAAAGGAAGTCAAAGTTTTTCTGTTAGGTTTGCTTATATACTTTTAGAAAGTTGGGTTCTGGGTTTTAATGATTGTGCTTAGATTTAAGAGGAAAACATCATTCTAAGTTTATTTATATGCCCTTACAAATTTGGATTTCAAATACTTTTGCACTTTAGGTTAATTTTTAATGGAGAATATTTTTGCTTTTTATGTACACACCCTTAAAAAACTTGCATAACAACTTACTATCATAATCATTAGAGAAATCAATATCAATAAATTTTAGCTATTTATCCATGAATTATTTGTAAACTATGCCATAAGCCCTCACCACACCAGTTTTTATTTTTAGAAGCACATTTCTAGGGAGATTTTTAAAAACCCGACTTGATAACTGTGCATTTAATTTTATTTTTTTTATAAATATACAAAGGGGATTTTAAACCCCCTCTAATTTTTAATTAATAAAAAAACACTCACTTGCAAACAGACTCTCCACTCACTCACAAATAACTATTAATAGTAATTAGCAATTTTTTAAACTAATTAATGTCCGTCTTCACTCACTCACACAAATTGAATGCTCACTCACTAATTAATATCCATCTCCACTCACTCACACAAAATTTAAAAAAAAATTAAATTAATGGTTCTCGCTCACACAAACAACTTCGAGAATCATTGAGGCCTTTGCCAAGCGTGTCATTATCGACGTCTCCATCTCCACTTTGAGATCATTGAGGTCTCTACCAAGATCACTGACTCCTATCACCAAGTTCAACAAAAACCAATTATGG
>NW_024087499.1:0-11661 GCF_009730915.1 Dioscorea cayenensis subsp. rotundata | reverse complement strand
CTCACCCTTACTCGAGGTGCCATATCGGTAGAGCAAGATGAGGAAAACTATCAAAGCAACTCGGAAGGAAGATACTGGCTGCATCCCGCACTGTGGGAAATTACCCACGCCTGCAGGATCGGGCAGCGCGTGAAAATTCACACCGCATGTATCAACCCTCAATAATTTGACTCAGAAATTCACACCCATATGTTTGCCAAACATGCATAATACGATGTAGATTGAATTTGCATGCAAATAAAGACATGTGATCCATGAAAAACAAGAGTTAGCGAGGAAAAAGGGATAAAAAGGTTACTGATGAATATGGATTCGAAAATTTTGAAAAATCGGCGTAATATGTGAAGAAAATTCCTTCAAAACAACGGGTTAGAAGTCGGAAAGATGACTCGAAGGGTTTTCGAGACTTGCCGAGATGAGAAATGAGAGAATCCACAAGTTTGTTAAAGGAAAAATTCGCCTCTTGGGATTCTCATGCCGACACTGCAGGCGTGCGAAATTACACACACCCGTGTTCCTCCACAGGGAGAAAAACCACAGGTGCAAACGCACGCCCATGTGCTCTCTCGGGATACCACTTGCTGACTTTGAGAATACTCGCACGGGCGTGTGGTAATTGCCCATGCCCGCGCCCGACCTACAAGGGCGCCCACACGCCTCGTGCGCCTGCTTTCAACCGAGAGAATTCTCTAGGTATCCCACACGCCTGCGCAAGGAAAAACCCGCACGGCCGCGGAATATTCACAAAGCTCCACTCTCATAGGGCATTCGCACGCCCTGTGTGCTCGGGATAGAGACGGATCGCTGCGAACTCACACGGCGCGCGAAAATACGCACGCCTGCGTGTATATCACATCACACTCTGCAGGGCGCAGTTCAGCCCCCGTGTGCTCTCGGAAAATGTGCTAAGTTTCAGAGGACGACGCATCGCCCGCGTGGAAATTCCGCACGGGCCGCAGGCGATTATCGCAGAGGGTCGCTCGCTGGGGCGAGTTCACGCCCGTGTCTCTCCGGATGAGTCATCATCAGCACTCTACCCGCGCAGGAAATTCCACACGCCCGCGTGTCTTCTCCTCGATGACTTGAAAAACCTCGCAGCTCGCAGAATTTTTCAAAACATGTTACATATCCGGAGCCCCGCCTCTATTATGCAACAAATACCAGGAAAAACAATAAAACAAGCTCCAAAGCGACCAAATCTTCGCCAACCACTCATAGAAAAACACACGATGAAATATGAATCCACCAAGATAAATGCAACACAACTAGATTAAAATGATGACACCAACACTCAACAATTTATTCATGCAACCTAACTACAACTAACAAAAACAGTAAACACTTGGGTTGCCTCCCAAGAAGCGCTTGTTTTATGTCACTAAGGTTGACGTACCTTGTCTTACCTCACGGGGTTCATAGATGAAGGGTTGCCCTCTTACCCATGGCTTGGAAACATGATGAGCAAATTCTCTTGAGAGTAGAGGGTGAATTGTCAGGTTTGGGACCACCTAGTAATGGTTCATGGAACTCACTCAGCTTGGGCACACCTCCAACAGTCATGGAGTGTTTCCGTGGTGTCTCCTTGTCCTCTTCATTTTCCCGGATCACCTTCTTCAAGATCCCCGGGTAGATGGTACTTCTCGCTCGAGCCAAGCATCATTACTTCTTCAATCTCCTCCTCTTGATCGAACAAACCCTCATACGGGTCAGATTAAACATTTCCCTCGACATATTCATCAATAATCTCATCGTAGTGTTCTAGAAAATATAATGTGTCATCGAAGTCAAGAAAATGCCGCATGGCTTCAGCGAGGCGGTATGTGAGCTTGTCATCTCCAACTCTCAACGTTAGCTCCCGCCCATCCATGTCAATCAAAGCCTTGGAAGTTCGTAAGAAGGGCCTCCCAAGTATCAATGGTACATCCGCATCCCTCATCGACGTCTAGCACCACAAAGTCAACATGAAATATATATTTGTCCACCCGGACAAGCACACGCCTCGATGATGCCTCGGATGTCGCACTGCTCGGGTCCGCCAATTGTAAAGTCATCTCTGAGTGGGCCTAGGTTCTCCCAAACCTAGCTTCCGAAAAGAAGGTGTATGCCATGACATTGATGCTTTGCCCCTCGAATCGCCAATGCCAATTTCTTCACCTAAATTGCCAATGTTACACTTTGAATGATGAAGCTCCCCGGTCTTTCTTCTTATTCGGCATGTTGTTTTGCAAAATTGCCGAGCAAGATGCATCTAGGATCACGGAAGCACTCTCCTCTAACTTCCTCTTGTTGGTCAACAAATCTTTCAAGAATTTAGCATACTTAGGCATTTGAGCCAATGCCTCAACAAAAAGGAATGTTGATGTGGAGTTACTTGAATAGACTTAGGAACTTCTTGTATTGATCATCCGCTTTGGTCATTCTTCAATCTTGAGGGATAAGGAATTCTTGGCTTGAAGGGTGGAGGTGCCACCTCCTTCTCTTTGCTCGGTCCTTCTCTAACCTCTATGACCTTGGGTACATGCACATTGGGCTTCTCACTCGGGAGCTTGACTTCAACCTCGTGCCATTTTCCGCAAAGCGATCGCTTTTAATTGCTCTCTAGGATTCGCCTCCTATTGCTCGGTAAGCTCCCCTTGTGGTCGCTCCACCAGAGACTTCGCAATTTGTCCAACTTCGTTCTCAAGATTGTGCAAGGATGCAGCAGGATCATGGGAAGCGTGGCCTCAACTCGATTCAAACCTTGAATTCGAAGATTGCACAAATCTGGTCAAGGCCTCTCTAAGTCATTCATGCGGTCTCCAAGCCATTAACTCTCGTTTCCCACATTTGGGGCTCGTTGTTGTTGGAAACCCGATGCCCCATGGCCTTCTCTGTGGACCTGGTTGCTCCATGAAAAAAATTTGGATGATTCTTCCAACCCGAATTGTAGGTGTTGCTATATGGATTCCCTTGGTTCCTCATTGCATTACCCACAAAAATCAATGTTCTCCACCGAAGATACATCACCAATAGAGATCGAGCAATCGGAGGGAGGCATGTCCTCCTCCACATCGGGTTACATGTTGTCACAACTGCACACTGCTCAAGCTATAACATCTAGCTTCTTACCCAATGCTTCAACTTGAGCCCCAATGACGCTATCAAGATTCTATTTCATGGAGTGCGGCCACTTTCTTCTTCTCCCTAGCATTCCATTGGTAGCTATTTAGACCCATTTCTTCAATAAGTTGTCGGTATGCTTCGGGGGTCTTGCTACCTAAGGTACCTCTCACGGCCGCATCCAAAAAGTTGCCTTGTACTTGGATTTAAACTGTTGTAAAAGGTTTGCATAATCATCCACTCCGGGAATCCGTGTTGTGGGCATTTGCGCAGGAGCTCCTTGAACCTTTCCCACGCCTCAAATAGAGACTCCAATTCGACTGCATAAAAGGACTGAGATCTCATTCCTTAGCTTTTGATGTATTTTTCCGGGAGGGAAATAACGGCCAAGAAAAAGCTTTCTACCATCTCCTCCCATGTGGTGATCGAGGCTTTTAGGTAATGAGTGTAGCCATCGCTTCGCCTCCCTTTAGGGAAAATGGGAAGGTTTCTCAACTTGATGGCATCATCCGTCACTCCGCTGATCTTGAGCATATCACACACCTCAAGAAAGTTCTCTATGTGACTCTTGATCCCTCACTCGGCCAAAACCATCGAACTGCAGTGCATCGGCTGTAACATGTGGATGAATGCCGCCTTTAGCTCAAAGTTCTGAGCTGTAATAGGGGGACGCACAATGCTCAATTGTGTCCCCAAATCTGAAGGTCTAGCATAGTCGTAGAGTGTCCTCTGCCGCTCATTCTCTGCTTCGCCATATTGCTCGAACCTTCAACTTCCAAATCAGCTAGAGTAGACGGTTCTTCCACGTGTCCTCTCCCTTTTCTTCTATAGTTTCTTTTCAAGCTCTGGATCTCCTTCAATCAATATTGAGGGGTTCCCTCGGCCATCAACCTCGAAGTCGCATCAAAAAGAAAGTAAACAAATCAGAACGATGATAGAAAAGAAGATGTGAAATAGAATAAAATGAATGAATAGCTAAGAAAAACAAAAGTGCAAAGTATCTCTAAATGCCTACCCCCGCAACGGCGCCAAAAACTTGACAGTGTTGCTCCGCAGTGCAACGGAGTTGTCAAGCTAATAATCCCTGTGTGAGTGGGGGTACCGTATCCATAGGGAGTAGGGAATAAAAAAATACTTAGATTGTTTCGTAGCTAGGCGAAAGATGGAATAGTGATTTGTGTGTCAAAAGATGTGAAATAAAATAAACAAGAGAGAAAGTACGGGAGAGGAGAAAGTAAGGCAATCGATATAAATGGGGTACTCGGGTATTGTTCCCCCTAGGACACTAGTTTCAAGTGCAAGAATCCTCTATTATGCTTCCTAACTAATGCAATTGAGAGTCGTGGACATCCTTAAATACATGATCCCAAACCTAAGGTCAACCATGCCTAATTCTATACATGTCCCGAAGGAGAAATCTAACAATCTCAACACCTCGCACTCGTATAGAATTGCAATGAACTCTAGGGATTCCAAGTGATAAATCTCTTCCTATGTATAGACCTAACCCTTTGGTCCAGGCGGAAGGTCCCTAGCCACAATTAAGCCCCAGTGCTAAAATTACCTTAACGCTTCACTCCATTGCACTCGCAACTAGGCCCCAGCGGAGGGTCATCCCTTAGCCCATTCACTCTATTGTGGCCGCAAAGAACTCGAGGAACGGAGGTAGAATCTCACACCAGAGGGGAAAGGGGACGCCCTCGCACCTCCTCGACTCACCCTCTCAACCCTCTCCAATCAAGCTTTCTGTCTAACCCTCGTGGTGTGTCACTCACTCACAAGGATAACCGAGTGAACTCTCAACCCTAGTGTCACTCTAAGAGAGTATTCAACAACAAGCATTCAAGATTGGAACTCACAAACACATCAATTAATTGAAAACATAATAAAGAGATTCAAAGAAACTAATACATCCTAGGGTTCACAAATACCCAAATACCCACTAGGGTTTAGCCTCCATGGAGTTTAAAACAAAAAGATAATGAAATCAAATGCAAAGATAAACAATCCATAAGAAAAACCCCCCGATGGTAGTGTCGATGGTCTTGTGGAGAGTCCTCACTGCCGTCGCGATCTCCTCGTCCCAGATAAGATACGCCTTGTCGAGGCTCCCTTACCAACCTTCTTCCTACCAAGACGCCGATGTCGGAGCCGTAGAACCTCCTCCAAGACCTCAGCTAATATCTCTCCAAACCCTAACCGCCGCTTCTCTCAAGATGGGGGAAAAGATGAACAAAGGATGAAGAATAGAATGTCGAAATCGAGGCGCATTCGGGCTTTAAATAGGGTCGAATCGATTTCACACGCCCGTGTGAGACTCCACACGGCCCTGTGTAAATAACGCATGAGCGTGTGTAAATTCCACATGCCCATGTGACTTCTCTGTTTCTTGCTTCTTCGGCCGGGTCGTCAATAAATCCCCGCTACAAACCGGTACAGGCATCCCGATTCCATGACTTCATCGAGGTAACGTAGACGGGCACACGCCCACGCCGTGGAACGCTTTGCTTCTTCATTATCGGCAAGTTGGTAGAGATCTTGTTCTCACGTGCACAAGTCGAACACTAAAGTGTGACTCGCCCTTTGTGCCCCTCCAAATGGTCTTGGTACTGAATTATAAAGAGGTTGGCACACACTCTAGTGTCTCGCACCCGACCTATGTCTTCGCGTTTGAACTTTATCAAGATTTCTCCCAATATTGGTGCAATCACGGTCCACATTGGCTTCTTTCTTTCACTTTCATCTTCACAACCCAATCTGTGTAAAAGAACATAGATGCACACATATTAATGCTAAAACCCGACAAAAGTAATGCAAATCATAAGGAAAGAACGCTTTTGCTTGTCAAACTCCCCCACACTTAAGCTTTTGCTTGTCCTCAAGCAAAAATTAAAACATTGTATGCATAGATGAAGGGAATATTGGAAGTGCTTGGCCTTAGGTTCACCAAAGCATGCAAAGAAAGCATTCTAATAGCAATGGAAATTTTTACCACTAAATACGAAAAATCAATGCTCTAGCTAAAAACTTGAATCAAAAAGGATAATAAACCCGAAATCGTGTAAGTGTGTGGACTGACTCAATCAACCCAAGGTATACTCCTCAAAGTTCTAGGAACAAGGGACTTATTTATCTACAAAAGTACCACAAATTCACAACGGTAGTAGCTTCACACATCCTCGAAGGTAGCCCTTTTCCAAGCGGCCGCTAAAGGTGGCTTTCACACTTTCGAAGAGGTAGCACTTTCTACCGGGGTGGTAGCTTTCACACTTCCCATGAGATAGCTCTTTCTCTCATTAGGGCATAACTAGTATCCGACTTATGAGAGTAGCTTCATACATCATAGGAGGTAGCTCTTTCCACACAACAAGAACAACTAAACAAGAAAACTATTTTGTTCCTTCTTTTCTTTTCCAAATTTTTTTTTTAACTCACAAACAAACTAAACTAGTCCCTACAACATTAAACTTGAGTTTCCAAAAGAGTTTAGAGAGTGAGTAGTGCAACAAGTATAAATCGGGCAAAAATTCCTACAAATTCAAGCAGTAACTAGAGCATGAAAACATTCAATGTTAAAAATTCTCCTAAACTAAAGAATACCATTATTGCAACTAAGGTGAAGACGAAAGTGAGAGAAAAAAGCCAATGTGGACCGTGAATGCACCAATGTTGGGAGAAATCTTGCTAAAGTTCAAACGCGAAGACATAGGTCGGATGCGAGACGCTAGAGTGTGTGCCAACATCTTTATAATTCAGTTAGCACAACCAATTGGAGGGGCACAAGGGCAGTCACACTTTAGCCTTCCGACTTGTGCACATAGAACAAGATCTCTACCAACTTGTCCGTTAATGAAGAAGCAAAGCTATCCACGACATGGACATGTGCCCGTCTACGTTACCTCGATGAAATCATGGAATCGGGAATACTTTCATGCCGGGTTGAAGTAGGATTTATTGGCAGCCAGCCGAAGAAGCAAGAAACAGGAAAGCCACACAGGCGTGTGGAATTTACACATGCCCATGCGTTATTTCGACAGGGCCGTGTGGAGTCTCACACGGGCGTGAAAACTCGATTCCATCTCTATTTAAAGTTGAATCAGCTCTGATTTCAAAGATCTTTTGTTCATCTTCTGCTTTTTTCTCGCTCCCATTCTTGAGAGAAGGCTCAGTGCTAGGGTTTGGAGAGGTATTGGCAAGGTCTTGGAGGAGGTTCTCGCTGTCCCGAGCATCGCGCCTCATTAGGAAGAAGGTTGGTAAGGGAGCCTCCCGACAAAGGCGTATCTTATACCGGACGAGGAGATCGCGCGACGAGTAGAGGACTCTCCACAAGACCATCGACACAACCATCGAGGGGGTTTTCTTATGGATTGTTTATCTTTGCACTTGATTTCATTATCGTTTGTATTAAACTCCATGGAGAGTTATACCCCTAGTGGGAATTTGGGTATTTGTGAACCCTAGGATGTATTAGTTTCTTTGAACCTCTTTATTATGCTTTCAATTAATTGATGTGTTTGTGAGTTCCATTCTTGAATGCTTGTTGTTTGAATACTCCCTTAGAGTGACACTAGGGTTGAGAGTTCACCCGGTTATCCTTGTGAGTGAGTGACACACCACGAGGGTTAGACTGAAGCTTGATTGGAGAGGGTTAAGAGGGTGAGTCGAGAGGCACAAGAGCTGCCCCTTCTCCTCCAAAGCAGGATAGATTCTACCTCCGCTCTCGAGTTCTTTGCGGCCACAATAGAGTGAATGGGCTAAGGGATGATCCTCCCACGAGGCCTAGTTGTGAGTGCAATGGAGTGAAGCGCTGAGGTGATTTTTAGCATTTAGGGCTTAATTGTGGCTAGTGACCTTCCTACCGGACCAAAGGGTTAGGTCTATACATAGGAAGAGATTTATCACTTGAACTCAGAGAGCTCATTGCAATTCTATACGAGTGCGAGGTGTTGAGATTGTTCGATTTCTCCTCCGGGACATGTGTAGAATTAGGCACGGTTGACCTTATGTTTTGGATCATGTATTTAAGGATGTCCATGACTCACAATTGCATTATTTAGGAAGCATAATAGAGGGTTCTTGCACTTGAAACTATTGTCCTAGGGGGAACAATACCCGGGTACCCCATTTATATCGATTGCCTTACTTTCTCCTTTCCCCGTACTTTCTCTCTTGTTTATTTCATCTTTTGTTATTTCACATCTTTTGACACACAAATCACTATTCCATCTTTCACCTAGCTAAGAAGCAATATAAGTATTTTTACTCCCTACTCCCTGTGGATACGATACCTCCACTCACCTGGGATTTATTACTTTGACAACTCCGTGTACTTGCGAAGCAACCTGTCAAGTTTTTGGCGCCGTTGCAGGGGAGTAGGCATTTAGAGATACTGATTTGTTTTCTTTCTTTTGTGCAGCTTCAGGTTGATGACCCGAGGGAACCCCTCAATATTGATTGAAGGAGATCCCGAGCTTGAAAGAACACTTAGAAGAAAAAGGAAAGAACCTGTGGAAGAACCGTCGAATTTAGCTGATTTGGAAGTTGAAAATTCAGCAATATGGCGCTGTAATGAATCACCAAAGCAGAGGACTATCTCGATTATGCTAGACTCTTCAGCTTTTGGGAACACAATCGAGCATTGATAGCGTCCCCCATATTACAGCTCAGAACTTTGAGCTAAAGCCGACATTCATCCACATGTTGTAGCAATCCACACAGTTTAATGGTTTGGCCGATGAGGATCCAAACAACATCATAGAGAACTCTCTTGAGGTGTGTGATATGCTCAAGATCAATGGAGTGACTGTGATGATGCCATCAAGTTGAGAGCCTTCCCATTTTCCTTAAAGGGGAGAGCGAAAAGTGCTGGCTACACTCATTACCTAAAGCCCTCGATCATCACATGGAAGGAGATGGTAGAAGCTTTTTCTGGCTGCTATTTCCTCTCGGAAAATCAAAGCTAAGGAATGAGATCTCTTCCTTTGTACAATGTAATTGAGTCTCCCTATTTGAGACTGGGAAAGTTCTCGAGGAGCTCAGCAAATGCCCTACAACACCTGGATTCTCGGAGTGGATGATTATCCAAACCTTTTACAAATGGTTTGAATCCAAGCACAGGCAACTTTTTGGATGCGGAAATAGGAGGTATCTTAGGTAGCAAGACCCCTGAGGCAGTGCCGACAACTTATTGAAGAAAATGGGTCCAAAGTAGCCACCAGTGAATGCGAGAGAAGAAGAAAGTGGCTGAACTCCACTGAGATAGATGCGAACGTCATCATGCCTCGTTGAAGCATTGTAAGCAAGTTAGATGTTCTAGCTCAAGAGAGTGGCGCTGTGACAACATGTAACGGATGTGGGAGGGAGGACATGCTTCCTCCGACGTTGCATCTCCATTGGTGATGTATCTTCGCTGAGAAAGTTGATTTTGTGGGTCATGCAATGAGGAACCAAGGGAATCCATATAGCAACACCTACAATTCGATGGAAGAATCATCCCAATTTTTCATAGAGCAACCAAGGTCCAAAGAAGGCCATGGGCCACCGGGTTTCCAACAACAACAAGCCCCAAATATCGAGAACAGAGTTAATGGCTTGGTGACCCTCATGACCTACTTAGAGAAGGCCTTGATTAGATTTGTGTAATCCTCGAATTCAAGGTTTGAATCAGTTGAGGCCACACTCGCAATCACACTCGCGCCCTGCAAAAATCTTGAGAACCAAGTTGGACAAACTGTAAAGTCTCTAGTGAACCACCACAAGGGAGCTCTACCGAGCAATACAGTAGATGAATCCTAGAGAGTAATCAGTGATCACTTTCATGGCGTGATCGCTGAGGTTGAAGGGAAGCTTCCAAGTGAGTAGCTCCAATGTACATGTGTAAACTGAGGGTCATAGAGGCTGGAGAAGGACCGAGCAGAAGAGAGGAGATGGCACCTCCACCCTTCAAGCCAAGAAATCTTTCATCCCTCGAGATTGAAGAGAATGACCAAGCCGGATGAGCAACATAAGAAGTTCCTAAGTCTCATTCAAGCAACTCCACATCAATATCCTTTTTGTTGCGGCATTGGGCTCAATGCCTAAGCATGCTAAATTCTTGAAAGATTTATTGACCAACAAGAGAAGTTAGAGGAGAGTGCCTCCCCATTCTGATCCATCTTGCTCGGCGGTTTTGCAAAAAGAACATGCCGTAACAAGAAGAAAGACCTGAGCATTTTCTCACTCATTCCGTAACATTAGCAACGCTAGGTGAAGCGTTGGCACTCAAGTGTATCTGTGGGCAGCTATCAATGTCATGCCATACATCTTCTTCGTGGTTAGGTTTGGAGAATCCTAGGCCCACCTTGATGACTTTCTTGCAGCAGGCAGCGGGCAATTGGCGGATCAACGGCGACATCCGAGGCATCATCAAGATGTGCTTGTCATGGATAAGTATATATTTCCTGCTAATTTTGTGGTGCCAGACATCGGCGAGGACACGGATGTACCATTGATACTGTGGAGGCCGCCTGCGAACTCCAAAGTACCTTTTGATTGACATGGGATGGCGCGTGGGAGCTGGAACGCTGAGAGTTGGAGATGACAGTTCACATACCACCAAGCCGGCAAGACCTCTTGACTGCTAAGGATACATTATACTTAGACACCACCGATGAGATTATTGACAGATGTGCAGGAAAACGTTTAACTCGAATGCGGCATGGGCTGGGTTTATCTCGACCAAGAGGAGCAGATTGAAGAAGTAATACGCTATGCGAATGAAGAAGCACTGCTCACCCTGGGACCCGTGGCAAAGGTATCCCAAATGAAGAGGGCAAGGAGACGCCACCGAAACACCCAAGACCTGAGGCTCGCTTCGAGCGAAGTTCCATGAACCATTTGCTATAGGTGGTCCCAAACCCATAAATCTTAACCACTCCTCAAGAGACTTTGCTCATCATACTCCAAGAAAAGCCACAAGTCGAGAACAAATTGGGAAAAACAAGTACGGAGATTTTTCAATGGCTTTGTGAAGTTTATTACCAAACAAAATAATATATATTATAATAAAACTTAGGGCTTAAAGCTCTTCCAATAATTACTAATTGAGGAAGGCTAATGAAGGCACATCATATTGTGGGTCATTATGTTAGAATAAATAATGCACATAATATATAATCCTTCCAAAAAAAATGAATGCTTAATAAAATAAAAAAAAATAAAAAAATTAAAATATTCGCTATAATTCATACAATTTTGAAAATCAACATTTAAAAAAAGATTTAATTAGTAAAAATAATTAAAACTTAAAGAATTTGAAACGAATGACCATATATGCTTTGTATTGAATATTTAATTTTGTTTGACAAGATTAATGGAATAGTCTTTTTTCCCATAATTTTGTCTTAAGAATATATAATAATAGAAATATTAGTTTCAGGTATACTCAAAATTTGACAATATATTTTCACACTAAAAAATAATTTAAAAAAAATACTGATGCCTCTTTGATATAATTTGTACTGTTGTAGAGATCACTCCTCTACATTTCCATATGATTTAAAATTACACTAATATAATTTTGAA
>NW_024087498.1:0-37342 GCF_009730915.1 Dioscorea cayenensis subsp. rotundata | reverse complement strand
CAAGTTGAACAAGTGTTCTATGTGCAAGATATGAAGGAGAATGAGGGTGGTCTATAGTTATCAAGACTAGGCCTAGGGATTTGTTTGATATGGGTGACATAGACCGATCGAAAAGATGTTAGTAATTCTCCTTTGTATCTTTGAACGAAACTTTGTATCTTTAATTGGTATTTTTCTGATAGTAGCATTTGTTGATTTTTAAGCTCAGTTATATTTCTCTTAGCTCGACTTTTTAGTCTCGCAAAGCATGACTTGGTTTATGTTCATGTGCGAATTACTTGCACAAATTGTTTTAAGTTCATTTGGTGAATTAGAACATACGTTCTTACAATGTATGTTAGTTTTATAATCTATCAAAGTTTATGACAAGCTTATTTTCAGAAATGCCAAAATATAATTTGTGTTTTCTACATGCAATTATTGTTCAAGTATCATTCTAGTCACTTCAGTTACTTTCATGGAAAGCTTAGTACAGTATTTTGCATTCAAAGGAGTCCATTATCTTATGAACTAAAGGAAGTTGAATTATCACCTTTGCAAAGAGTAAGTTTTTGGGATCTCTAGTTTGATGTGACTACCTGTTACCTCTTCCTTTTGATATTAGTCCCGTATTTTAGTAATTAAAATTGATGCATTTGTAGAATATAGTTCATCCCTAATTTCTTTTATAAAGATTCATGGATTGTGAAAACTCATGCAGCTAGTGTCACAAGAAATTGCGACTGCACAGTCAAATATAAAATTTGTATAGGAAAAACTCATGGCTCGAGGATCAAAAAGCTTGAGATTGGCGGAGCTACTAGAAGCTCATAATACTTCTTCACATCATGAATCAACTCGGGCAAGCGTTAGAAACGGGATGCTAGGTACACATAGTCCGACATAGAGGAAAGACAAGTAATGGCAAATATCTCAGACATCAACCTGATTTATAATTAAAGTAGATAAATATGGAGTCCCATCCACCAAAGATGTTACGTCACGCCAAGTTCTTTTCTTTTGGTGTGCTTGGTAAAGAATAGGTGCGTAGTGCTCCAATCAATATCTCCTAATTGGAGACATGAAGATTTTACTCCATACAAAGCAAATGTCTAAAAACCTCCTAATGGTAATCCAATATTTTGATGTTGGTCTCTTTCTTTTCTCTACATATTCACATGGTTAATGTTGCTTGTTATTATTAAACGTTAATGCTTGAGGACAGACATTCTGATTTTTCCTCATACACAAGAGACAGACTATACATGGATTTTGCAAAAATCTAAACAAGAGATGGAGAGATTGGAAAGGTGACTTGAAAGCAAAATTTTATATTCCAAAAGAAAAAGAACAAGTTTTAGTGGAGCAACCTTCAATTGTTCTTGAAGAACAATGGCCCTGGCCTTTGTTCACACCGTATAACCCAAGGAATGAGGTAATTGGTATAAGCTTTTTTATTTAAATTTTATTATTGTTACTATTACGACTTGTATTTGAGTTTTAATTTATCGCTTATAATTGAATATGGTTTTATTGTGTAGAACTTCTGAAATAAATAAAAAGAAATGCAAAAACAAAACAATGCACATACATGTCAGTGAAAAAGTTTTGGTAATGAATTAGGGAAAGAAAATAGTAAGTGATTTCTTTTATAATTAATGTTAGAATGAAATGATTAAAGTTTTGATTGTTTAATAACAGGAAATGAACGGGAAAGAGCCGGATCGTCAACAATGTGGGATACAACTCCATAAAAAGGAAAGATGGTAGCTATGTAATTGAATAATTTAGAAAGAAAATTGGTGAGTGATCTATTTTGATAAGAGATTGTTTTCTTATTTCCACGCTAATGCCTTGTATGATGTTTCTCATTCTGTAGCTGGCTACATTTTAATTATTTATTTATTTTTATTGACAAAGAATGAGATCAAATACAAATACCTGTCTTTTTGCACTAAGAAAATATATGTTGTCTCAGTTAGAATTATCACCATCATCTCTTCCATGCCCATTAGAATCTATCATGCTTCTTGGGGAATCTAGTCGTTGTTATGATTTTTAACTAGTTTCATACTGTATCTTCTGTGATAGAAAAATGAAAAAGAAAGAGAAAGAAAAAGATTCAATTCTCTTTCTCTCTCTCTCTCTCTCTCTCTCTCTCTCTCTTTACATGTTGGTAAAAATTTTAGTAAGTTTGATTAGTTTAGAGATGGTTTCAATTAAACCAGTCCTAAATAAGTCTATTATAGCTAATAGAAGCTACAAGTATTGTGTCCCAAGGATGGTAATTCTTTGGGGATTTTATTTTGAGTATGATTGTACTGGTGCAAGCTTCAAGCAACAAGAACAAGATGAAGGATATTTGATCAAGTTGTTCACTTCTATGAAGAATAATTTTTCGTTGTGGTTAATTGTGTTCATCTGAGTGCATTGTTTTTCTATCTTCATAAGCCAGCTTTTAAAAATTTTCATTTCTTTGCCATCTATCATATACCTCTTTGTTTTCATTATGTTGCCAGCATTTTCGATCTCTTGAATAGTTCCGGAGGATGTTAGAAATTCCACTGCTTTTTCTTTTAGATAGGCATGCATAAGATACATATCCTATAAAGTTTTTAAAGTTCATGTAAGCATTTCCATCATATACATTTTTCTAAAGATTTTTTTTTCCAAACACATTGATATGCTTAAAATTCTTTTTTCTTAGCTTTTGCTATCATTGATTGCTTCTTAACTCACCCTAATTACACCTTTCATCTTTAAATCTTCATTCTTTAAGCTAAATGTTTTCATATTGTCAACAAGAAGATATTTCTCCAATTCTTTGATGCTCTCCTAAATTCTAAATCAATAACTACTTTAATGCCAATCATATTTATGCAGCAACTGACTTTTGTAAACCATAAACCATGTGTTGACATATTGCCAATCAATGGACTACATTTTGTTTCCCAATTATGCTTATCACACTTTTCAGCTTTATAACAATCATCATAAAATGATTTTCTTTCTTGCGATTCACTTCAAAGTGTAATCACATGATAAATGTTACATTCTGGGGGCCTTGTACTGGTCAGTGTTGAGGTTGTCTCTGTTAAATAAATTAATGTTGCACTATTTTTCTGTCACACTATATTGCTCATCTAGTGTGAAGCCAATCAGTTTGGTATCAAGAATTACATTACAAATTTCTTTTTTATGCCTATTAAGGGGATAATTATATTACGGTGTTGTGACTTGAGTAAATATGACTTTTATTTTTACATTGAGAATATCAAGTGACATATTTCATTAGAAGTCTATTGTTAATTTGTTCATTTTCTGCATGTGTGAATTTGTTTACTTCCTACTCTGGTACTCTACTATTTAGCTTTTTCTCCACCATCTGTGCTATGCATGTTCGAGAACAAACGTATTTTTTTCTTTTTCTTTTTTTCCTTTTCTAGATTCAGTTTTAGATTTACAAGTTATGGGCATTAAGCATATTATTCCTTTCTTCTACACACACATGGTTTATTTTAGATGAGTTGTATATGTAGTGATAATTAGAGGACATGAAAAGGTTGTGATTTCTAAACATATGGCAAGTGCTCTTTTCATGTGAAAATTTACTTGTCCTCGCAGTATCTCCTTGGCATCATTTTCCTTTCTAGAGCTTGAATGGCATAGCTGCAATGCATCAACTTTCATAAACATGTTACAATTAGTAATTGAGAGATATATTATAAATGTATGTGGTGTGTGTGTGTGTGTGAAAAGCCCCCAAAGTATAATTTCTATTTTATTTTCTCAACATTTTAGTTGATGATATTGTTTTTTTGTTTCTATTTTGAATAATATTTAGTTGAACTTACAGGAAGCAGCACATGATCTCCAAGTTAGTTACACAAGCTCAAGTGCAAATTTTGAACAAAATGAAATCAATGAAATGGTATTTCAAGAGATTTATGGAGCTGAACATAATGGTAAGGTGTGTGGTTTGGGATTATGCCCTACTCCAAGTAGGTATTTTAGTGTCATATCGAAATTCACTAGCACAAGTGCTTCAACTACTGACAACAATCATAAAGCGGAGTTGGAGAACGTTAAATTGGAATTGGCTAAGATGAAGGATAAATATGAGAAGCTAAGCTCAGATTTGGCTGATATGAAGAAGTTCTTTGGAGGGTTTATGGCTGAAAGAAGTCTAAATGATAGGATGTCTAAAGCACTCGCCGAGGAAGTAAATTATTTGTCTTACATTTTATCACTTTTCATTCTTAAATAATAAAGTAAAACATCTTTTTGTGATGATGTCCATAGGTTGAAGATGTTGCATCTGTTAACTGATATGACTGGACAAAATCTAAACATCATGTGGCTCAAGAGGTTTGTTGGGTATTAGCTTCGAAGTATAGTTTTTTTGCTCAAAATTTACAATTTTCATCATTAGTTTTATTTAGAAAAATAAATCTCTGTCTCTCTGTTCTTATTGCACCATGTTTGGAGCTGTAATATTTCTAATCTATTTTTTTTATCACTCATTAGGTAGTAGTTTTTCTTGTCACTCATTAGGTACCAATTTTTCTTGTCAGAATGAACGAAGGATTCATAATGTCCATAAGAAGGAGAACCCACATGCACAATGACTATATATAATCTGTAGTTTAGATCTCCCTGCAAATAATTAATATTGTTGCATGATTAAAATTGAGATCTTTTTATTTTTTGTCAGATTTTGTTGAGGAATTGAAGTGACTGTTTGATTGCAAGAAGGATTGTTTTGCAATTCTATTAGTTTCTATTTGGGGATTCATGGTGATTAATGTATAGGAATCAAATTGATGCATTTCTGAGATATTTTTTCTTATGATTTCAGGTCACATGAAAATCAAAGTAAGCTTTTAGTTAGCAGATACACATCGAATGAAATCGATGAGTTTGAAGAGATAGATACCTAACCTTTAATTAACTGATTTATCTTGACAATGATCATGATGTGTGTTGTTAAAAGTAACATTGAATCTGACAATTGATGCATCATGCTTTTAGCACTTATAATTTGCCACATTTTTCGCTTAATTTGGTTAATCTCTTTATTGGACAATTGAAACACTCTTTTTCTTCTTGTCGAGTAAGTCTTTGATAAAAAGGATTGAATGCTGTAGAATTGATTGAGAGTTGTTTCTTTGCTTGGCTGTTTTTACCTTTCTGCCCTTTGAAAATATCATATTTGAAATTAAGTTTTTTTAAAATTAGTGTATTGTGTGTAGTTTTTATTTGGTCATTCTAAATACAAGATTGGATTTTGATTGAATAAGATTGGATTTATTTTTTTTTAATGTTTTTGCAGATTTTGGAGAATTTATGGTTAAAGATCAATAGGGTTGAAGATGAGGATACACGAAGCTTTTTACTTTGTGTAATTAACTCAAAAAATATTTTGTAATGAAAGTACATAAATAGTGTAAAACCCTTACATTTTATTATTACTCAAAATATATTGCACTTTAACTCATAACATGTCAATAAAAGTCAAAGAAATTGAATTTAGGATATTTTTGAATGTAGTGAAAAATTTATGTTTTTGATTTACATGTTAAACAAATTTATTTATTATTAATAGGAAAAAAATTAAAATTTAATTCAATTCAATTAATGAACAAATTTAGAGGTGGTTATAACCACCTCTAGAAGTATGAACATATAAGAAATTATTAGTTATAGAGCTACCACTTATAATTTTTAGAGGTGGTTATAACTACTATTGGGTAGTAATGAAAACTTAGTAGCTATAGAGGCGGTTATAACCTCCTCTACCACTTATAATTTTTAGAGGTGGTTATAACCACCTCTAAAACTTATTGAATAGTAATGAAAACTTAGTAGCTATAGAGGCGGGTATAACCGCCTCTAAAATTATTAGGGGTAATGAAACCTTAGTAGCTATAGAGGCGGTTATAACCACCTCTAAAACTGTTAGGGGATAATGAAACCTTAGTAGCTATGGAGGCGGTTATAACCACCTCTACTCTTGTTAATAAAAACCGGTTCCGTAGATGAAACTTACCCCAACGGTTGGTACAAGCCGGCTCTAAAGTGTAGAGCCTGCTTGATACGAGGCGGTTTAGAGGCAGGTAAAAAAAACCAACGCTATACCTATAGAGGCGGTTATAACCGCCTCTATAGGGCTTGAAAACCGCCTCAAAAACACTTTTTTGGTGTAGTGCTTTCTTGTAAGTTGGTTTTGTACAAATCTTGCTTTCTTGTTGGTTATATTTTTGGTTGTTGCTTCCTTTGATTGGATCTTTAAATGTTGTTTTGCTTAGTTGTGCATTGTTGAAATTACCATTGTTACAGTTTGCTAAGTCTAGTTGTTCTTAAATTTTTTAATCTTAGATACATCTACCTATATGCTAATATAGGTATATATGTATTTCTTCCTCTTTAATGGCATTTTCTTTTACCTTGAAATTATGAGTTACCTTGTCTTGAGAAAGGGTTTGCTATAGGATATTTTCTCTTGACTCATGCTTATTGTTAGTGTTTTCCTTGATGCTTATTGGTTGGGTTTCAATTTAGTGTGTTGATTAAATGCCTAGAAAACCTTGTCTTGATTCTTAGTTGTAAATATTGTTGGAGTTATATTTGGGAAGTTGCATGAGTTGATCATTGCGGTTTTGGTACCTCTTTGACTTTTATGGCTACATCTACTATTTTTTGGAATTCTATTATAATTAGATTTTAGTGCTAGATGGAGATCAAAGTGAATCTGTGTGTTTTGGCATGAGTTATGGTCCATGTTTTGGGTTTTGTTAAAATAGTGGTTGAGCCATTACATTTGGGTTTTGCCTTTTTTTAGGATATTTCAAGAAAGATTGATCTTATCTTCAAGTGGGAGTAAGTGTTTGAAGATCTCTAGGTAAGTAATCCCCACATAAATTATGGATTATTTTCATTATTAAAATGCAATTATTTATTTATCCCTTCTTTTTAGCTTTAAACAATTGCATAGTTTCTATATAAATGTGGGATCATGCAATTCTATGATTATATACTATGTTATAGTATCTTTGCTAAAATGAGAATTTTGGAAGAGTTTGGTATTATAAGTTTGTTATATTATTCTCTTTTGGTTTGATAACTTAGCAATATCTTTGTTGGCAAGTAATGACAATCTAGTTCTGTCAAAATACTGCTTTTGACACTTATGAAAACTATATTTCGTTATAAACATTTTTAGTTTCCAAATAATCTATCCACTAACCCGGTCAATGGGGGTCAACATTGACCATGAAGACATAAGTTTTGTGAATTGAGACTCTGGCCACCGAGGTAAAATAAATGGATTTTGATAACTCTGACTCAGGTCACCGTGGTAAAATAAATGGACTCTGATATTCTGACTCAAGTGCCCCCAAGGTAAAACAATTGGCCTTAGTAAGTTTGGGAGACACATATTAATCTTAGAAAACTATTACATCCGGAATCTGTATCCTCTGATAAATTATTTTGGTCAAGAGACTTATATTTAATAATTATTCCACTCTGATATTTGTTTTATATGAAATCGGCATGTTTTGAAAAACTATTATGAAGTGATGTTTGGGTAAAACATTATGGATATGAAATCTGTCTTTGGGAAATTATTATTGTTATATAATATTTGATATATGTCGTGACTTATGCTCTATCATTTTAATATTCATATGTACAAGTTTTGCTATATATATATACTTGATATTGAATTTGAATTTTGAACTCTACATGATCCCCGAATATTTTAGTGGATTCTTTACTGGGATTTCAAGCTCATAAAGTTATTCTTAATTCTTTTCATATCTGGAGAAAGCTTTAGTTGTAATTTAGCATGCCGTCAAGTATCTTTCCCCAGTGTATTTGAGTTATAATTTCTATCTAGTTGTAGTCTTTGAAGTTGTATTTATAAGTTGTTGCATTTTTGTTATCTGAAATCCGTGCCTTTGTTAGATTGTATTTTGCTTTAAGTCATATTATTAGGCCTTGCATGCCTGCGAGGTTTCCACCTTGTGGTGCACGGCCATTTGTCCACCACTAGACCGGGTTCATGTGTGATGAAACCCAGCTGGCGGTGCTGAGACTCGCTGAGGGTGGGGGCAAAAAGTTGATGAAAAATTTCCAGCACGAATAAACATTCCGACCGGGTCAACAAAAATCGGCATACAAACATGAAAACATAAATATATAAAAACATATCAAAAAGTTAATTGATCCATTCAATAACAAGAAAGTCAAATTAATTAAAAAAAACTTCATTATTATACACAAGTACATGAATAACAACTAATTTTTCCTAACCAAAACCAATGGAATACCCCAAGCACCGGAACCTTTGACAGGTTTCAAATAGTTTTTGTGAGATGCCAACTTTTGAAACCGTTGCATAATTGTTTCATCATCAATGCTAATGAATATTTTTTTTCTCAATTTCACAACATTCATTGCTGAAAAACATCTCTCAACAGTAGCTGTGGCAATAGGTAACACCAATGCTAGCTCAATGAGTAGATACACCAAAGGAAAACAAATATGATATTTATGCTTCACCATCTTTATTGCAAGAGCTCCAACATCAACAAGATTATAGAAATCTGGATCCCCTCTTACAACATCAATGTAGAGTTCAAGTTGGTAGTGAAGTGATAAACACCTAAATGTACGTATTTTATATGTATTAATTTTGTATTATTTGTGTATATTTTAATGAATTGATGCCCGTTTAAGTCTAAATTGGTTATTTCGGTGTTGCAGATCCTAAAAGAGCCGAACGAAGCTCAAAAATGTAAATTGGACAAATTTGACACCAAAAACGGCATTTTTGGGGGTTTTGGCACTATAGCGGAGTCACTATTCATATTGCGGGGCATTCGGCTGTGAGCTTCATGGGGTCCATGCGCCCGCATGGGTGCCCGTGAGGTTTGCTGGAATTTTACAACTCTTGGCACTGTAGCAGAAATATTGTAGATGAGTACTGTAGCACCGACACCTTTTCTGGGCAAAATGGCAGTGAGCTTCACGGGCTCCATGCGCCCGCATGGAGCCCGTATGGACCTGACGGGATATATAAAGAGGCTGATTTTCTAGGGCAAAGGGAGAGCTTTTAGATGGGGAGTTTTTCTCTTGGGCCTCTTAGGCCACCACCTCACTCTTCCCGCCGGCGATCTACTGCGCAAGACTTCACCAAGAGGGAGGCAAGCTTTGGAGGAGAAGATAGGGAGAAGATCCTAGGCATCGAAAGTATCATTTGAGGGGAGATCTCTTCAAATCTTCATGATCTTCACCATCCAAGGGCATCTAAAGCTAGAGAGAGTAGTTTTTACTTCTTTTCTTGTTTACTTGTTCCTTGGACATGTATGAGTGGTCCTCTTTCATGAGGAGCTAGCTTATTTGTGATTTGGACATAATGAACTCTAGGGTTGATTGTTGTAATTTGGATGATCATCTTTATTGAAGCATTGTTAGATGTTGTATTTCTTTTATGGAATCTTGTAGCTTGTGGTTCAAGCCTGTGTACTTTGATGTGTTGATTTGCATGAGAACTCTGTATTTCAACTTCTAGGTTGTACTTGGTTGCGTGACCATCGCCCTTGTACTAGACACAATTGGCTTGGAAGGGATCCACGTACAAATACACCGTGACCATCGGGTATTTTGTACCCCTCCAGCAATTAGGGTTGTACCTAGTTTGTGTATCGTCCCTAATTAGAGATTTCCCTGAGTGTAATGCAATCATACGAGGATTTGGGCGGAAGTAATTCTGACCCAATACTTGTATGGGATTAGGGTTCAATTGCCGTGACCATCGGGTTGAGCTAATTTAGGAGTCTCTTGGCCCAACTACCATCTCACATTTCATCCTAATATCAGGACTTAATGACAACCCTAGGGGGATTCATTGTCCAAATCACTCCCTTCAGTGTTTGATTCTCCCTTGAGTTTGTATTGTGTGTAGTAGTAGCCTGGATTTCATTGTAGTTAATTCTTTCTATTTTTATAATTATTGTTCATCTTTCGAAGTGTTAGACTAGGAAATAGACGAAAGGGAAGTAATAGTAGCTCCTTGGGCCCTGGGAATACGACTCTCTCGTGCTCGCACGAGAGGTATTACTTGGCGACCCGTGCGCTTACGGACGAGTTCACATCATTAAGCTCAGCTAGCTCAGCAGTAGAGAAATCTTCAGAGTATAATCTAGCAAGATGGAGTATTTCATGATGATCAAAACGAGCAAAGTTGTTGGAAGGATCAAGACTCAATACACCCTTAAGCAAATTAGTGTTTGCCTCATTGAAACGATTGTTCAATTCTTCAGCAACCTCATCAATTAGCTACCATATTTAAAACACAATTCATTTCAAGTATAAAAACCAATGATATACATATTTATCAATTATAAGAAAATGAAAATAGAATGAAATATTGTTGCAAAGATTTCCACACGGAAATGATGAATATAAGTCATTGGTTCTCCATCAACAAGTGTAATACGACGGCTTTCGATAATTTCGTCCATGCTTGGTACTTTAATTTTTATGCTTTTAGACGAATTCAAGTGGTTTCCTTCAACAAATTTTTCCAAAACCATTTTCTATATGCATGTAACTTGCATTTCAATGCTTCAACCATACGAATGCAATAGTGGCTATATTTTTGATCTTTTGGCTTGTAGAATCTTTGATAAAAGATCCGTCACTCCTAAAATATACAACATTAACTTTCCCAGAAATACAAACTCAAAAGAACCCATTTTATCCAACAAACCCCTAGCAGTGCCTCGATTTTTCCTTATCTCACCATCTTTTTGTATTGCAAAAAGCACCTCTTCCAATAAATCCCACATATCAAATAGGCAGAGTAATGTTTTATAGTGAGAATCCCGACAAGTAGCACCTGATCGAGCTAAGCTTATTTCTTGATTTTGACCCTGCCCTTTTGAAATCTCACCACTTTGTAGCTTTTGCACAACTTTATCATGGTGTGCTTGCCGAAGAGCATCATGCCTTTTACATGAACTTCCAACCATATTCACAATCATAGAAACGTAATCAAAGAATTGACTCATATCATGATTTTCCTCTGCAGCAGACACAACAACTAACTGGAGTTGGTGAGCAAAACAATGAATATAATGCGCATGCTTGTTTTCATTTAGAATGAGTGCTTTCAATCCATTGAGCTCGCCAAGCATATTAGAAGCTCCATCATAACCTTGACCTCTAAGTCTTGACAAAGTGACAACCCATTTATCGCAAAGAATTCATCAACAACATTCTTTAAACACCGTGCGTAAGTCTCGATTACATGAACCACTCCAACAAAGCTGCTCAACAATTTCTCCTACATCATTCACAAATCTCAAAACCACAACCATTTTCTCTTTTCATAGAACTATCTCGGCCTCATCACAAAAAAAGAGAAAAGAACTTGTCTCCGATCTCATTCAAAAATGACTTTTCCAGCTTTCCTTTCCACACGCCTTCAATTATATGCCTTTGAATGGTAGATGAAGTCAATTGATTGTTTTTAGGAGCATTTGATAGCATCACTTTGTTTGCTTCTTCATTATACTTACAAAACCAATTTAAAAGTTCAAGAAAATGGCCTCGGTGCATTGATTTTAGTGACTCATCGTGTCCTCAAAAAGCCAATCCTTCACCCAAAAGATATCAAGCTACTCTTACAACTGTTGTCAACCGAACACGATACTCATCAACATTAGCAACATTCTTTGAAGAAAAAACAAAATCAATATTCTCCCTTTGGTTTTGGTATTGCTCAACCTTAATTCTTGCAAATGTGTGTGGGCTTTCCGGACCTCCTTCATGAGCAATAAAATTTTGCATGCCATTTTTCCAATTACTATACCCAACTTCCGTAAAAGTATTGCCGCCACCTTTATTGCTATTATTGCCTTTATTGGGAAACAAGTAGCAATATAAACAAAATGCTTTATCTTTGGAAACGCTATACTCTAGCCAAGCAAATCTTTTAAACCAATTAGGGAGAAACCTCCTTTTATTAGTTTGAGGAAATTGATGCCCAACTGGTTGACAAGGCCCTTTAGCTAAGTATCTCCTTCTCAATGTATCCCTCATCTCTAAGGGAAAGCTATCAATTGGATTTCTCAAACCCGGATCACTAACTATATCATTATCGGAAACTTCTACCTCTACACGAGGTCTTTTTCCACTAGCTTGGTCAATAGGAGTTTCATTATTCGTTGTTGATGGTTTGGGAGTTGATGAGGGACTCGGGTTTATTGGCATGAAATACTTTTTCATTTTGTAATTCCTGTTAATAACAATAACAATTTACAATCAATGCATTTAAATAAACAAATCAAAGATCATAAGCAATCAAACAGATGTAAAACCTCCAAGAATCTGACGGTGAAGTCAATTGACAAAATATTACATGAAAAACTAGAAGTCAAAAAATCAAAAACAACATATATGGTGATGGAATTCTAAAAAAAAAACAATTAAACAAACACTTACCAATATGGCCAATCTTTCTATGTGCAAAGCCAAATCTTGATATCAAATCCAGGAGATGAAATTTTTCTGAAAAACAAACATAATGAGTCAATGCCAAATCTCTAAATGGTTGCCTTTCATTCTAATAATGCATGAGTACAAAATATAAGGAGACAAGTTACTACAATTACAAAGTGGTAATAGGCTAATAGCTTATATGTGATATGACTGACCCTATGAGGCATTTCTACAAACATGTGATGTGCTATGCCAGCACCAGTTAGTGATGATTGATCCACATGGACCACATAACATAAATCCAATTAGTAATTAGCCTTATTTATAGCATAACTTCTTGCCATCAATAGATAGATATGGAGAAAAAAAAAATAGTTCATTAATTATCCTATAAGCTAAACCATCACAAAGTAGTAATGAATGGTGCCATGCATATGCTGCTGCTACCACTCGTGACTCTACACGACTCCGTTTGCTGCACAACTCAATCCTTAGAAGCTAACATGTTTTTTTTTCTGGCGAAGGGTGTGGCGGATGTCCCTCCTCGCCACACCCCGGCGCCGCCACTGACAGAAACAATCACACGAAATAATATTATAAACATAGAAGAATTATGTAGATGAGCAATTTTTTTTTCTCTATCTAGTTCAATCGGGAATATTTTATTACTCTCCTTGAGAGCACCTCCACACTATATCATCCATTACAGTGGAACAAAAGGAGTATAATAAATTTACAAAAAAAAATCTATTACATCTGAATTTCATTACACAAATAAAGCATCGCTCATGAAAAATAAATGTAAAAATTAAAAATAATTTCTAGTTGTATACAATCAGAGGCGGGCTAGAAAAATTTTTTTCAAGGGGGCAAAAATTTTTTTAAAGAAAGATAAAAAAATCTTTTTAGAGGACAAGTACTAAAAAAATAAATGAGGCAAATATTGATTTTTATAAATATTTTCCTAAAACTATAAAATAACATATATATATATATATATATATAGAGGACCCATCATCTAGGGACGTCCCTAGATTTCAAATCTAGGATGTCCATAATGACCCATCGGATGGTAATCGACTGCTCAGATCTTTTACTGAACAAGAGAAACCGCTGCTCTACAGATGTTATACAAGAATCATGAACAAGAAAAAGGTGTCAGACAGGTGTCTATATAGACAATCAACCATTGGATGATGATCCAACGGCTAAGATTTAAAACGTCCCTAGATTTCAAATCTAGGGACTTACCTAGATGATCTTTTTCCATATATATATATATACTAATTTTAAAAAATTAAGTTGTCAAACAATAAATTTTATTTTACAAAAAAAATTACTATATAACCAACTTATTAAATGCCAAAAACCTAAATAATAAAATTTTATAAATATGTTTGTTTAAAACTATAATATTTTTAGAATATACATATACTAATTTGTAAAATAACCAACTCATCAGACTTTTGCCCCCAAAAAAAACTAGATTAAAATATTATAGAGCCAAACAATAAAATTTCAGAATGATTTTTTTCTAAAAATTTGGGTTTTACATGATATTCATTAATTTGATATATATATATATATCTATATATATAAAATTTTTAAAAAAAAAACCAGGGGGCCATGCCCTTTTGTCCACCCGGCTTTTATCCTTGAAAATTTTAAAAGCCCACATTCTTAAGCGAGCCTATCTATTTTAAGCCCAATCTCGCAAAACCTTCAAACATATATTGTTTTCTATTAAAACTTAGATTTTTGTTTGATTTGAGTTGAGTTTTGAATTGTTAACTTTGTTGTGTGTGTATTTAATGTGAATTAAATTATTTTTTGTATAATTTAGTATTTGGATGAACTCGAAAGTAGCTTTTATGAATTTGGATAAATTTGGACATCCGGACAACCCAGTTTAAAAATAAACTTAGTTTGGGCATGTTAAGTTTGTCCGGATTTAAAACCGGGTCGTGTCCGGACACAAGTTTTTCTATTTATATTGGTAGTTATCCGAACCCGATTTTATCCGAACCCAAATTTTTGCCACCCCTACCCACCCCTAGTTGCGCCACTGTACACAATAAATAAATGCATAAATATATATCCATACAATGCATTACATAATATGATCTTTAAAATAATTTTAAATAAATTAATTTAATTGTTTTGTTGGACTTAAATGGCTCTATATCTAATTACCATTTATCAAACTTGACCAGATCCTAATCCAACGGCCAGCAGTTTACGCATCAAGCGCTGTGCCTCAAGATCGTACTTCTCATTCCATGGCATCACCGTAATTTTTTGGAAATTTGAGGGTAATTGCTTGAACTCCTATCTCTCCGCCTTCTTCTTCTCCTCTGCGCTTTGAATTCGATCCAAGGCCCACTCTCTCATATTTTGAAACCCTAGATCCATTTCCTATGCATTCAAGCTTCGATCTCGCTTGATGTCTGGTTTCTTATTGGATCTCAGTTACACCTCCATGATCAGGTTTCTCTCGTTCGTTGGGAGGGTCTTCTTCGTCGCCATTTTCATCCAATCGGCGTACACCGAGTGAGCTTTTCTCTGCTTTCTTGTTTCCTTTCATTGGCGTTGATGAGGATGTTAAATGGTAGGATTTGTATTTATTCTAATTTTTTTCCTTTTAATTTGTGTTCTTTTCTTCATTTCGATCGGGTTGTTTGTTTAAATTCTTGATCTTTTGATTATTTCATAGCTGTTATTTTGTTGACAATGTTCCTCAGATTCCTTTGGACCTTTTTCTTGCTATGAAATTGTAGTTATTTTGCTAGTATCGGTGCTACTTATTTACCTTGTTTTTTTATTTTTATAAACCCGAATTTTTGTCGTATGTAATGGAAATTCTTCCTTGATTGGCTCATGAGTACATATGCTTGAAATGCTGGCTATTATCCATCCAGGAGACCAGATTGGTGTATCCTTTTATATGAGGGTTTTTTTTAAATATTTTACAAAAATTACCAAAAATGTATGTTCTAGATTATTTACAAGAACACGCATTCAAGGGGAAAACAAGTTTTCCTATTTTCAAGTTTTCTATTTTTTTATTTAAAAAAATCTAGAAATTGTGAGAAGCTCTCCTGTTTTGTTTTTTAATTAAAAAAAAAGAAAATGGGAGAGTTTATCCCGTTTTCATTTTTTTATTTTTTAATAAAAAATTTGAAAATGGGAGATTCCTTTTTAAATAAAAATTCTTTAAAAAAAATTTCTTAACGGCTACATGGTCGCCATTAAGAAATTAATTATTATTTTCTAATATAATTAATTTCTTAACTCTATGAAATTAACTATATTAGAAAATAATAATTAAGTTTGTGGGATCGAAAATACGCGTCTGGTATCATAAAAAAGGCACCAGATGATATATCGAAGCACAAATATCATATTTGTTTTGTGGGTTCTTTCATTTCTAATAAAGGCAAGCATGTATTATTAATTACCCCAGATTAGTATCTTGGGAACCTCTGATTAAGGGCGAAGTTACAAGTGAAGGCAAGAAGATTTGCAAATCATAAATTCTGCTACTTTATTATTAAATATATATATATATATATATCTTTTATATATATATATATATATTATATCATTGTCGATGTTCGTAGCTTTAGCCACTTGGGCTGCATGCCTTATCATTGCTTTTGAAATTTTTTTTCTGCCATTTTAAAATAAATAAGTCATCACGGCTGTGCTTCTTATCACGCTGCATATTTGCTGGGCTTATTGTATGCGATATGCATCTTGTTTTCACTTTGAAATTTGTCATTGCCCTTGGAACATGAATTTTAATCGTTGACTAACCCGTGATCGAAAGAGATATTGTTCAAATACCAAACTTGATATCCATACTCATATTGTCTCTCTTATGGTGAGCTATAGATTTTTTTTTGAATTTATATATGTGCATGTATTTATCTCTTACGTAGTGGAACCCATATATATATATATATATATATTCTTATTGCATTCTCTTTCTTCTTTTTATTATATATATATATATATATATATATATATATATATATATATATATATATATATATATATATATATTTTTATCTCATGCACGTGGGTATGCTTTCTCATTCTTTTATTTTTTATTTTTATTATTATTTTTTTAATTTCATGCACATATGCTATGCATGCAATGCGCCTATATGTATAGTGATCCTGGCTTTGAGATGTGTGAGCATGCATGTATATATTCTTCTCGTTTTGAGAACTCCATGTGTATCCCTTGTGTAGTTGGACCATATAGGATGCATGTATACCATTGCATCATTTTCATTTCATTTGTTTTTTTTTATAATTTCATCATTTACTAATGTGGGCCAGGCTCTTTCTTCTTTTTATTATTATTATTTTTTTTAAGTGATTCACGTGAGTATGCATGACCGACTCTTTTTTTTTATTATTTTATTTTATTTTATTCTTTTATAAGTGATTTAAGTGAGTATGCATGCTCTTCTTAATATTCTATTTCCCCTCACAGTGGGCCCATGTGCTTCTCGTTTCTTCTAAAACTTTTTAATAATGTATTTTTTTATTTCATGCACGTATGCATGGTTCTTCACGTGCACAATTTTTTTAACAAATATTTCAAGAGGAGAGAAGAGAACGGCTAAGCTCTTATATTGCAAATCCCAGTACATGCCAATAAGGCTCCATCATGCTCACGAACTCAAATCTGATTTCAAGTTATTTTGAAACCGATAGTGGTAAGTGAAACTGATGTTAGTCATTCTCAGAAAAAAATAAAAAATTTATACCATAAGCCCATGCACATTCATGAAGATCAAAATTCTTTGCTATCAAAGGTTAGGAGAAATATTTTTTTTTTAAACACCTTCTTAAAGCTTAGAAACAACTCGGGTAAGCATATACATATAGATAGTTTCTTGCTGACGTTGGAGACGATCACCGATGAACCACTACATAACTGAGAACGTACAGTTCTGTCCTTTTCCACTGTTCTTGATCTTCAAAGGGACAGGCTCCTTCAAAAGGATAGGCTCCCACCCAATCCATCATCCTTTGTCCATGAAGCTCTAAAGTAGCTGACGATCTCCAAGAAGAAGCTCTGAGCTCAGAATTGTTCACCTTTTGAATTATATATAGCATATTATTCATATTGCATCCCTTCATTATCATAAAATTTTGATTTTTTTTCGAGCAGTAGGACTCATGAGACGAAGATCACTACTTCCATCTCACTATTCAACGCCTTTAGGATGATTCCCATCTCACTATTCAACGCCTTTAGTATGCCACCATTAGGCATTGTCTTCTTTGAATTCACATTCTTTACATCATTGTCAAGTTCATTGAAGATCCCTTTAGCGGCATCCCCGCGCCTAGTCAGTATCCCCTCGGCCTCAATGAGCTTCTCGTGCTCGACAGGGAGCATACTGCGGAGTTCCAACATCGCACCAGAGAGTGCCTCGTACATGCCGAGGATGTGGAAGATCTTCTCCGACAAGCGCCGGAGAATAACAATGGCGTCACCGAAGTTAAGAAGCTACATGTTGCATCCCTTGGCAACCTCGGCGAGGCGCTTATTGCAAAGAGTAGGAGACTCCGTGAAGATCACTGAGAGATCTCTGCAGCAGCAGCGATCATGGCAGCTTCAATGGCAAACCACAGCAGTAGCAACAATGACACCAACACCAATAGAGACAATGACACTGGCAGCGGTGACAATGACGATAGTGGCAGCAGTAAATGTCGACAGGCAGCAGCGACGAGCAGCAGCAGCGGCATGCTTGGCGGCATTATCTCAGCCATCAAGCATGCCTCGGCGATGAATAGCGGCAGCGGCATGCTTGGCGGCATTATCTCAGCCATCAAGCATGCCTCGGCGATGAATAGCGGCAGCGGCATGCTTGGCGGCATTATCTCAACCATCAAACATACCTCGGCGATGAATAGCGGCAATGGCGACGTGTAGCGGCAGCGGCATGCTTGGCGGCATTATCTCAGCCATTCAAGCATGCCGCGGTGATGAATAGCGGCAACGGCGGTGAGTGGCGGCAGCGGCGGCAACGGTGGCAACGAAATTTTTTTTATATGTATGTATATAAGAATACGGGGAGAGGAAGAGAGATATACACCTTCTCCTTCGTCTTCTTTCCTTCTTTCTTTTTTTTCTCACTTTTTTTCTAATTCCCCTCTCGTTCATCTGTGTCTTCTACCCTCTTAAAAAAAAAAAAACCTCCCTATTCTTATCCTAACATTTCTCTAAGAATCACCGAGAATCCCACGAATAAGATAGGATGGGATCAAATTTAAACTTAAATTAAATTATATATATATATATATAATAATTTCAAATTCGAAAATTTGAAACTTTAAATCTCTTTTGTCTTTCTTTTTAAATTTTCTTTTAATTTTTCCTTGGTTCGTTTTTAATTTGTTTAAATTTTTTAAAAATAATTTAATTTATTTTTTTATTATTTTTTTATTTTATTTTTATTTTATTTTTTTATTTTATTTTTTATTTTTTGCCGATTTCCCTTTTTTTTAATTCGCGTTATCCTCATCTCCAAAGAAAAAAAATCTAATTCCAATGGATAAAATCAAGAGAAGATAGGATTTAATTTCAAATTAAATTTAAAAAAAAATCAAATTTGCTCGGGATATGTGTTTGGGTGACTCGAGATTTGCACTTTCTTATGTTGCCTCGAGATCTATTCTCAAGCTATATAAAATTTAGGATTGCCTCGAGATGCGTCTTGGGGCTATCCAAAGATTTGAGATTGCCTTGAGATATATTCACAGGGGCAAT
The DNA here is from genome assembly GCF_009730915.1 of Dioscorea cayenensis subsp. rotundata. Lineage (NCBI taxonomy): Eukaryota > Viridiplantae > Streptophyta > Magnoliopsida > Dioscoreales > Dioscoreaceae > Dioscorea > Dioscorea cayenensis. Next base: position 18,057 of record NW_024087498.1, on the reverse strand, counting down.
CTTGTAAATTTTGCATTTATGCCTCGAGATATGTTCTCAAAGGCAATTTTGTAATTTGGTATTTTTGCCTTGAGATACGTTCTCAAGGGTAATTTTGCGATTTAAATGTTTTAGATCATCTCGAGATCTGTGCTCTCAGATGATCTTGCAATTTAAATATTTTAGATCGCCTCGAGATCTGTGCTCTAAACTGATCTTATGATTTGAATATTTAGATCACCTCGAGATTTGTGCTCTCGGCTGATCTTGTGATTTAAATATTTTAGATCACCTCGAGATCTGTGTTCTCAGTTGATCTTGTGATTTGGATATTTTAGATTGCCTCGAGATCTGTGCTCTTGGCTGATCTTATGATTTGAATAATTTACATCGCCTCGAGATCTATGCTTTCGGCTGATCTTCAGATTCTAAATTTTTTAAATTATCTCAAAAATGTCATCTGGACTTATCTTCAATATATCCAAATATAATGAAATTTATTTATTTTAACCATATGTTGTCTCAATTCGATTATGATTTGACTGTATGTAATTTTTAAAATTTTTATTCGATTTGAATCAGGACATGCAATTTTTTTACATAAACAAAGTTATAATTATTTTACGTTTTATTTTTAAAAAACTACAAATCTCGAAAATATTAGAAAATAAGATGGTCAACCTTGTTTTAGTAAAAAATTATTATGAAGTACTTAGTACAAAGTAAGACGGTCAAACATGCACCAATTAGTAATTAAGACTATTAAATCTATATGGGTTAGTAATTAGTACAAAGTAGGATAGTCAAACCTGCATCTGTCAGTATTTAGTATAAAGTAGGACGGTCAAAACTGCACTTATTAGTAATTAGCATAAAGTAGAACGGTCAAACCTGCATCATTGGTTAAACATGTACCAGTCAGTAATTAGTACAAAGTAGGTCGGTCAAACATGTGCCGATCAATAATTAAACAAAGTAGGATGGTCAAACTTGCACCGGTCAGTACTTAGCACAAATTAGGACAGTCAAAGCTGCACCGATTAATAATTAGTACAAAGTAGATTAGTCAAATCTGCACCGGATAGTAATTAGTACAAAGTAGGAAGGTCAAAGTTGAATGTGTCAGTACTTAGCATAAAGTAGGACCGTCAAACCTGCATCGGTCAGAAATTAGGACAAAGTAGGATGGTCAAACCTGCACTTGTAAGTAATTAGTATAAAGTAGGACGATCAAACATGTACCGGTCAATACTTAGTACAAAGTAGGACGGTCAAACCTACACCAGTCAGTAATTAGCACAAAATAGAATGGTCAAAACTGCACCAGTCAATAATTAGTACAAAGTAGGATGATCAAACCTACACCTATCAGTAAATCAAACGGTTAAACCTGCATTAATCATAAACAAAAATAGTCAAAATTCAAGCTCTTTATATAAACTAACATTATTAGCCCATTTTCACTCTTGCACACTATATACTCTTTTTCAATTTAGTCGCCCCTACATCTTCCTCTTATCTTCAACAATGGCAAAGACTTTACTTGTTTTGGTTTACTACAATGGTTCACTCACTGTAAGTGAAGACACAATTATATTTTCATCGGAGGATCAATCATATTCTTATGTCGAAGTCAACATCTCTTATAAAAACTTAAAGAGATCAATTGAAGAAAGCATTGAGACGACACACAACCAAGGAGTTTCACATATCATATACTGGCTCCAAATTTCTTCAGGATCCGGCAAAAATTGCTATCGGTCATTCAAATTACGTAATAACCGAGATGTTCGGATGATGTTCGACTGCCACAAAAAAATCCCAATATTGGCATTATTGAATTATACGTATAGTTTAGCGCTGTAACTTTTGAGGGTGCTTCTTCCGGACAACAAACCACTATATATGACCAAGTTAATAAACTTGAAAGGCTCTCGACGGAGTGGAGGGCACACGATGATCCACCACCCAATATTGATTTTACTAATTCACAACATCTAGAAGACGGAACGAGTTATTTTCATGATACTCATGAGACAGAATTCGGTCGGTATGGGCAATCTAGGGAGACTATGAGGATGACGACGGTAATAGCTTTGGGGAGGACACTAAAGCAAACATTGATGACATTTACTTAGAAGACCGCAATTTCGAAGACGTCCCTATGCTCGAATATAATTTCATGATGGCACCAATGGAGCCTCCAGCACATATGCGAACCCTTGACGTTGGCACATCTTCCAACGTGATTGTTGTTTCACCGCAAGTAAGGTGGAACATGATAAAATCTGGCTTTTCTTAAAAGGTCTATGATTTTAGCTGGAGGCAATACGATAGACACATGTCTACACCTTAGAACCATGCCAGGCTGTAAGAAGTTATAAATTAATCAATTTCATAGTAAATAACACAAATGGAAAAATTAAATAAGTTGACTTGAAGAAATATAAGACACGAAAAAAATTATAAATCCAAACATATATCATTGGAAAAATTAAATATGATTGCACACTAAACCATAAACATTGGTGTTATATTTATATAATACATCATCTATCTAACCTAATAATATAATTATTAAAATGATTAATAATTATGACATAATACTATTATTAATATAAACTAATTACTTAATACATTTATTAATAAAAAATTAACCTAATAATATACTGTGTTATTTATCTAAATAAAGATGCTTCGGCACTAATATAACAGTTATTAATACAATAATTAATTATGACATAATACAATTTTTCATAAAACCTATTGACATAATACAATTATTAATAAAAAATAAGCTTAAACATATAGAGGGTTATCAAATTAAACATGTTTTGTGGAGCTAATAAAACAATTATTAATATAAAATAATGACTTAATACAATTATTAATAAAAAAAATAACCTAATAATATACTAGGTTATCTAAATAAACATGCTTCGATGCTAATATAACAATTATTAATACAATAATTAATTATGACATAATAAAATTATTCATAAAAACTAATGACATAATAAAATTATTAATAAAAAAATTAGCTTAAAATAATAGTGGGTTATCTAATTAAACATGCTTGGGGCGCTAATAAGATAATTATTAATATGATTAATAATTATGACATAAATACAATTATTAATATAAACTAATGACTTTATACAATTTTTAATAAAAAAAATTAACCTAATAATATACTAGGTTATCTAAATAAACATTCTTCGGTCCTAATATAACAATTATTAATACAATAATTAATTATGACATAATAAAATTATTCATAAAAACTAATGACATAATAAAATTATTAATAAAAAAATTAGCTTAAAATAATAGTGGGTTATCTAATTAAACATGCTTGGGGCGCTAATAAGATAATTATTAATATGATTAATAATTATGACATAATACAATTATTAATATAAACTAATGACTTTATACAATTTTTAATAAAAAAAATTAACCTAATAATATACTAGGTTATCTAAATAAACATTCTTCGGTCCTAATATAACAATTATTAATACAATAACTAATTATGGCATAATAAAATTATTCATAAAATCTAATGTCATAATACAATTATTAATAAAAAAATTAGCCTAAAAATATAGTGGGTTATCTAATTAAACATGCTTGGGCTGCTAATAAGACAATTATTAATACAATTAATAATTATGACTTAATACAATTATTAATATAAACTAATGACTTAATACAATTATTAATAGAAAACAAACCTAATAATATACTAGGTTGTCTAAATAAATATATCTAAATAAACATGTTTCGACACTAATATAGAAATTATTAATACAATAATTAATTATGACATAATAAAATTATTCATAAAAACTAATGACATAATACAATTATTGATAAAAAAATTAGCCTAAAAATATAGGGGGTTATTTAATTAAACATGCTTGGGGCACTAATAAGACAATTATTAATACAATTGATAATTATGATATAATACAATTATTAATATAAAGTAATGACTTAATACAATTATTAATAAAAAATTAACCTAATAATATACTAGGAAACTATAAAACATACTTCGGCGCTAATATAACAATTACTAATAAAATAATTAATTATAATATAATACAATCATTCATAAAAACTAATGACGTAATACAATTATTAAGAAAAAATAGCCTAAAACTATAGTGAGTTATCTAATTAAACATGCTTGGGCCCTCGGGGTGCTAATAAGACAATTATTAATATAATTAATAATTATGACATAATACGATTATTAATAGAAACTAATGTCTTAAAACAATTATTAATAAATAATTAACCTAAAGATTATCTAAGTATAAAAAAAAAATATTTTTCCTGCAAAATGGATGAAATGTTATCACTCTGTAATCTTAAGAACGCTATAAAAAATTATTAACAGAAATCCCGTACACATGTAAGTATAAAACACCAGACAATTAGAAGTTGAAATAGGATTAGAAGGAAAGAAAATGATAATGGAGGCGAGATGGTATGAAGTGAGAAGTGGGGATTATCTAAGAAAAAATAATAATAATAAAAAAATCCAACGGTAAAAAAAGAATTTTATGGCCATTAGAAAGGTAGCACTGGCTAACGGTCTAATACGGATATTATATATATATATAATATTTTTTAAAAACAAAAAGTGGAATACGGGAGATTCTCTCCAGTTTTCCACTTTTTTAGTAAAAAAGTGAAAACAGGAGGGATGCTCCCGTTTTCCAATTTTTATTTCAATTTTTTTTAAAGAAAAGGGAAAAGCATATCTTGTTTTCCATAATTAATAAAAAAAGAGAAAACTAAAAAAAATTTCCGGTTTTTCCCCAAAATGCGCATTTTGGTAAATAATCCAGAACATGTGTATTTTGGTAATTTTTTTATTTTTTTACGATATGAAAAAAAAGCCTTTATATGTGTTTTTTTTCCTCTGATTAGCATGCTATAGGTTTACAAAGTAATAACGTACTCCCTCATATTTCTTTCTTGTGGTTCAGTTTCTCTTTGGTTATACTTCTACTATTCTCTAGTGGTTATTGAATCATTATTATTTTTCAATTTTTTCTATGATTGTACTTCCGCTGCTGGTAAATCGTATGTCTGTCTTGTTTCCATTATGTAATTTTTGTACCTCCTTTTTTTATAATATATGTGATTTATACATTTTTACCTTAAAAAAAAACATAGTTGGTTGCTAACCAGCATTGAAAATGGCAAATTTTGTAATATTGTATATTTGTTTGCACCACAAATTTTTTTTTTTTATCAAATAAATAACCTACTTATGCCATAGGCATATTGATCTTTATTTCTAAAACATAGAAATGTGGACAAGCCACTAGATTGAATTCTCATCCTTTGGCTTGCTTAAAAAATAAAATACTAATTCTCATTTATTATAGAGATGGTTGTACTAATAACTTGTACTAATCTTTATTTAATTGCATAACATCAGCAATTTAGGTGGCATTGTGTCAAGCTCAACCCACATGTACTTGAAAGAAAAAAAGACCAACGACCAAGTGATTTATCATTATCTGGGTTTTTATTAAAATTTTTTATAAATAATGATAATTCTGTTATAAACAAATATTTTAATGGATGCCTACTGTAGCAATATTACTGTAGAAAAATCACTGTAGCAAACAACTTCCTTTGTAGCGGTCGACGGGTAACTACCTGTAGCGATCGGCGAGTGCTGACTACTATTCCACCAACCGAGTGTATTTTTGGACCGTTGGATCAAATCGATCACGGCGTTCATTCAACTTTTTGTAACCCTATAAATACCCCCATTCATTTGTAAATTGGATATAGAGAAGAGAAAGAAAAGAGAGAAATAAAGAAGAGGGAAGAAGAAGAAGAAGAAGAAAAGGGTTTTTGGTAAATATTACGGGTCTCTATTCTTATTACTCTCTATATATTTATGATATATATTCTTAACACGTTATCGACGCAATTTTGCTCATATGATTTTAATTTTCTTTAGCTTATCTAATATATATGTTATATATGTGGAACCCATTTCTAACACTGAATGCAAGAAGGTTCGACAGGTAATATAATACTAGCAAACCATACATTTTATTTAATACATAATTTCAGTTTTTCTTAGAAGCATACATAAAAAACATACAGTACTAAAGCCATTGAGGCTAATATTGCCAGTACTTTTAAAATAAACAAGAAAAACAATAATATTATTATTACAATGAGGTTTTCCATCAAATCCAAATTAGCAAGCATCATCTTCTTCGCGGCGACCCTCCGATCCGCGATCGTTGACAAAAATCAGGGTAAAAACACCTCGGGCCCTTTTTCTCTTCTCAGTCAGCCCTTCTCTCTACTCCATGGCCCCTTCGAGTTTCTCCGTCGGCAACTCGGCCGGCTTTTCTCTGTCGGCAACTTGGCCGACTTTTCTCCGGCGGCCCCCTACTTTCTTCTCTCCCCTATAATTACTTCTTCTTTCCTTTTAACTTATAATCACTTTCAAACAAATTTTTAATTCCCAATCTTTGCAATAATTGCGGTATGAGCAATCTGTATACATGAGCATCTGAGTATACATGAATAGTATCGTACATGAACAGTCCTGTATATATGAACAGTATAAATGCTTTATATTTTATTCTGTACTATCTATTCTAATTACATGCTTTGTATTATTATTTTGAAGAGAAAATGGCAAATATTGCAAAAAGAGAATTTGAGGCCCTTCAAATCTCGGGGAGCAATTATATATCCTGGAGCCTCGATATCAAGCTCCATCTAAAAGCAAGAAACCTGAGTAAAACTATTGAGGGCTAATATGATGAGCCCGGTGACAATAAAGGCGAAGGCCTTAATATTTATAAAGGCGTCATATTGATGATGGCACGAAAAAAATGAATATTTGACCATTGAGGATCCACAGGGGATTGTGGTTATCCACGAAAGAGAGATTTGAACATCTCGAGAATGGTCTACTTGCCCAAAAGCACGCAATGATTGGTCGAGCCTCGGGGTTTCGAGATTTTAAAAGCGTGCGAGAATATAATTCGAGCTATTTAAAAATTGTTTTCGATGCTTCGTCTCCGTGGAGAAAGCGTGTGACGGAAGGAATGATGCTCGAGAAAACGTTTACAACATTTCACGTGCGAAATGTTATATTACAACTAACGATATAGAGAAAAAGAATTTTTACAAAAATTCTACGAATTAATTTCTTGTCTCCTTGTGGCGGAGCAAAACAATGAATTGTTGATGCGAAAATCATCGATCTCGACCATCCGGATCGGCACTGCTGCGAGAAATTAATTTTTGGGCAAAAGAAGATGGGCGTGGTCGCGATGCTTGGTTTTAAAAAAACCGCGGTGGACGAGGATATTATGGTGGTCGAGGACTACGCGGTCGTGGTGGGGGCAGAAATAATATCGGACCACGCGATAGCAAAATTAATGTACATCAACAAAAGCAACAAAGCCACAAGGGTGGGGTCAGAAACAAAAAGGGATACCTGCTATCGTTGTGGCCTGGAAGGTCATTGGTCCAGAATTTGCAGGACCCCTAAACATTTTGTCAATCTTTACCAAGAATCACTTAAAAATAAGAAAGGTAAAGATATTGAGACAAATTTTGCTGACAACCCCATAGTTGATCAAATAGAGAATAATTCTATAAATAATTTAAATGTAACTGAAAATACATATTTAGATATGTCAGATTTCCTTATAGACTAATATGTAATATGTCTTTATGTTTTATTAAATTATGTTTTTCTTCTGTTTTGTTAGAATATGGCTGATGATGAATGCATTATTGATTGCGGGACAACGCATACTATTTTGACAAGAAAAATATATTTTATATCCTTATCAATGAGAAAGGCATGTATAGCCACAATAGCGGGGTCATCGGGACACTGGTTGAAGGTTACGGAGAAAGCGGCGTTGATGTTGCCAAATGGGACGTCCTTGCGGATGAAAAAAATGCTCTCTATTCCCCTAAGTCTAGGAGGAACCTTTTTAAGCTTTTAAAGATATCGTCATAATGGATATCATTTAGAGGCGGTTGATAAGGAAGGAAAAAGAATATCTTTATATTACACAAGTTATTTCATGCCAAAAAGCGTGTACTTGAAAGCTTTCCTGTATATCCTCGGGGATTATATTTTACGCGTATTAAAGTGATGGAATCACATATGGTATTAACCGGGAAGGTTAATGACCCAGAGATATTTAAAAATATGGCATGAAAGACTTGGACATCAAGAGTGCTATTATGTTGCTTGGGATTATTACTAGTTCTCATGGACACCCTGTTTGAAGGATTATAAAAATACTAACACCTAATGAATATGCATGTTCGGCGTGCTCGATGGGAAAAGCTAATAACCGGACCTTCTATGACTAAGGTGTTGGTGAATCTCCTAAATTTTTTTAGAAAGAATACAAGGAGACATATGTGGACCCGATACATCCATCATGTGGACCATTTAGGTATTTTATGGTTTTTAATCGATGCATCGACTAGATGGTCCCATGTTTAACTACATCTACGAGGAATGTAACATTTGCAAGGTTATTGGCACAAATTATCGGGGCTTAAAAGCACAATTTCCAGATTATCCCATAAAGACAATTCGTCTTGATAATCTTTGGTGAATTTTCATCAAAAATCATTTTATGATTATTGTATGGCGGTTGGAATACATGTTGAGCGTCCAGTAGCTCATATACGTACCCAAAAATGGGTTGGCGAGTCATTAATTAAAAGACTCCAGATTATTGCCGATCGATGTTATTAAGGGACGAAAGCTACCTACAAGTGCGTGGGGGTCAGTGCTATTTTTGCATCTGCTGACTTTTAATCTGGATCCGACCCACTGCATGTAATACATATTCACCACACCAACTTGTTATGGGTAAAGAGCACGATATTTCATATATAAGAATATTTGGTTGTGCGGTGTATGTGCCAATACCACCACCAAATCGTACAAAAAATGGGTCCATAGCCTGAGACTTGGTATATATGTTGGTTATGATTCCCCTTGATTATACGATATTTAGAACCATTAACGAGGGGGATGTATTTCTTGCAAGATTTGCGAGTTGTCATTTTGATGAATCATGTCTTCCCTGCGTTAGGGGAGAAATGATTACTCAAAAATGAGCCAAAAAGATTGATTGGAATGCATCAAGATTACATACATATGATCCTCGCTCGATAAATGTGAACTTGAAGTTCAAAGGATCATTAAATTGCAAAATATTGCAAATGAAATACTGATGCATTCATCTGATACAAAAGCGGTAACCAAATCATATATACCAGTTTGCTGATGCTCACTGCGAGAATTGAGATTCCTAAGAATCCATTGAAAGAAAATCAAGTAGAAAATAAACCACGACAAAAAGCGTGGAAGACGATTGGTGCCAAAGATTCGACTCTAGAAAAAGGAAGCGAGAAAAAAATAAAGAGAAGGATCTCCCATGTGAAAAGGGGAGGAAATTATAAAACCCTCGAACAAGTTAATGAAAAGTCGATGGGGGATGATATTTACGAAAATGTTGAAAATTCAATTTGCTATGTAGATGATGGTCGAAAGATTGAATCGGCATGAGACAGAAATAAATGATATATTCATCTACTGATGTGGCTACTGAGATATAGAAATAAATACTAATGATGATCCGAGCCACGATCTATTGAAGAATGTCGACAAAAGAAATGATTGGCCAAAAATGGAAAAGAAAGCTATCCGGTGAGCTAAATTCCCTATCAAAAGCGTGAGGGTGTTTGGACCGATAGTGCCAACACCGAGAAGGGATAAAACCGATCGGTTATAAATGGGTGTTCGTTAGAAAAAAAGGAATGAAAAATAATCAAATTATGAGATACTAAAAGCAAGGCTCGGTTGCTCAAGGTTTTTCTCAAATGCACGGAATTGATTATGAAGAGACATATTCTCCTGTAATGGATGGAATTACTTTTTCGATTTTTTTAATTGCCATGGCGGCAAGTAATAAATTAGATATCGCGGTTGATGGATGTTGTCGCGACATATCTGTATGGATTACTTGAAAATGACATATATATGAAAATCCACGAAGGATATAGAAAAAAACAAACATTACAAATAATCATCATTTATACTCTATTAAATTACGAGAGATCTCTTTATGGGTTAAAAACAATGCAGACGGATGTGGTATAACCAGTCTCGATGAATATCTTATAAAAGAAGGGTACCAAAATGATAGTATATGTCCATGTGTGTTTATTAAAAAGTTATACTAACGGTTTTTGTTGTGATAGCGATATATGTGGATGATTTAAATCTTGTAGGTACTCCTCCTGAAATTGCAATTGCAGCATCATATCTGAGAAAAGAATTTGAAATGAAAGATTTGGGAAAGACCAAATTACATCTGGAGTATACAAATCGAGCATTTATCCTCGAGGGAATATTTGTGCATCAATCAACCTATCTGAGAAAAGGTCTTTGAAGAGATTCGATATGGAGAAGGCTTATCATCTGAAAGTGCATGATGGTGCGTCCAGAACTCTTGATGTTCGAGAAAGATCCATTTTCAGCCCACGGGAAGAAGGAGAGATCATTCTTGGTCCGGAAACTCCATATTTAAGTGCAATCGGTGCATTAATGTACCTTGCAAATAATACCGAGACCGAGATATAGCTTTTTGCGATAAATCTTCTAGCGAGATCGAGTTCTGCACGAGCGAAGACACCTGGAAAGGAGTAAAAAGATGTGCTACGGTATTTACGAGGAACTACAGATCTGGGTTTATTCTATCGACAAGAATCTTCATCCAACCTCACGGGGTTTTCTGCGATCTTTGGGTATCTGTCCGATCCTCACAAAGGGCGATCTCGGGGCCCTGGATACATGTTTTCTTACTGATGAGTACGAGCTATCTCATGGCGTTCCACAAAACAAACTCTTCAGACTACTTCATCAAATCATGCTTTGAAATTATAGCTCTTCATGAAGCAAGTCGTGAATGCCAATGGTTACGATCTATGATTGGGCATATCTGATCGTCCTGCAAATTACCATCGGTAACAACAAATGCTACAGTAATTTATGAAGACAACAATGCTTGTATTTCTCAAATACAAGGAGGTTATATTAAAGGTGACGAGCGAAACATATATCACCAAAATTTTTTTCTACACTCATGATCTCCGGAAAAGAAGGCGTTATAGAAGTTCAAAAGATTCAATCCAGTGAGAATCAAGCTGATCTATTCACAAAATCACTTCCTAAGTGCATTCACTGAAAGACTTATATACAAAAATCGGGATGAGAAGACTTAAGGATGTAAGTACTTCTGATATGAGTTAAAAGTTATTTATTTGAGGGGAGGCGTACTCTTTTTCCCTTCGCCAGAGTTTTTGTCCCAATGGGTTTTTCGAGGCAAGGTTTTTTTAATGAGGCGGTAACCCTCAAATGTGCCGAGGATAGTGTACTCTTTTTCCTTAGCTAGGTTTTTATCCCTTTCGGGTTTTTCCTAGCAAGGTTTTTAACGAGCATATCCTTTGGTCGTAGAGCATCGAGGGAGTGTTATAAACAAATATTTTTAATGGATGCCCTCTTGTAGCAATATTACTGTAGAAAAATCACTGTAGCAAACAACTTCACTGTAGCAGTCGACGGGTAACACTGTAGCGATCGGCCGATGCTTGTACTATTCCACCAACCAGGGGTATTTTTGGACCGTTGGATCAAATCGATCCGGCCGTTCATTCAACTTTTGTAACCCTATAAATACCCCCATTCATTTTGTAAATTGGATATAGAGAAGAGAAAGAAAAGAGAGAAATAAAGAAGAGGGAAGAAGAAGAAGAAGAAAAGGGTTTTTGGTAAATATTCTGGGTCTCTATTCTTATTACTCTCTATATATTTATGATATATATTCTTAACAAATTCGAATTTTGAGTGAAATTCCATTTTTGGGAGTGTGAGTAGAAGTTATGTGTAGATGATCCTAGCACCCATATGTGCATGGGCCCTACCCCGATTTGCTCTTCTAAGATTTGTTTGTGCTCCTACCTTTTAACAGTTTAGCCGCTAATCTTGACAAAAAAATACTTGGAAAATTAAAAGAAGATAAATAATGAATGTAATTTTGTTGAATGGAGTTTGTGAAGCATTAGAATTAAGAAAGTTCTTGGAAACTAGTTAGTGTCACTAATATTCTACTTATGGTTGGCATTTTAGCAGGTTTTCCTTTTTTTTCAAAAAAAAAATTATTTAATTTATTCTTCTTTAGTACACTTGGAAAACCTATTTTAGTGTTCTTCATGTGTGATTTACATCTCTGAAAAAGTACCTTTGTGTGGTATCCACTTAGGTAGTGTTTGGTTGAATGTAATTCTAAATGCAATGGATTTTTAGTTACAATGTAACTGGAAATACTTGGTTTTTAAAATACAGTGCAGTTAAATCTTGTGTTTGGTTGGATGTAACTAGAATTACTGTATTATAGGATTTTATGTTTGTTTGGAAGGATTTGTAAATCTGGAATTGGAAACACATATGTATAAGTGTATGTATATGTCTGCATATATGCAAATATGCACATATAGATATATACATATATGTATATGAGTATATATATTTCTGTATAAATATATGTATATGTGTTCATATATGCATATATATATACATATATGTATATATATGAGTATATATATCTATATAAGTATATATATCTATATATATGTGTATCTATGCATATATATATATATATACATACACTATATGTATATTTGTATATGTAAACATATTATGTATAGAATATATCTATAGAGTGTATATACATACATGTATATATGTATGTATAACCATATATATTGGTTTTGAATTCTCGGGATTTGGTTTTACAATCATTTTGACTGGGAAAAACAAAAATCCCCAATGATGGGATTTCAAAAACAAATGAAAAATGAAAATACCTTAAAACAAACAACTGAGTTTAAAAAGATTAGGGATTTGGAGTTACATCACTTGAAAACAAACAACACCTTAAAAGAATTAAAGAGAAGACAAGGATTTGGTCCCGTTGACATTGTGATATAATTGAAATTCTCGAGAAAAGTCCTTCTAGAGATTTAACTTTCAAATTTCTAGAGGTTTTTCCTATGTAAAATTGTAAACTTTTTGTTTATCCTTATTCTCTTTAATATGTTAAAAGCAATTATCTTGCTTCTTATGTCAAGTCTTGGGTTGATTTAACTAGAAGCACACGGACAACGAGTTTATGCAATTTGACTTCTGGATTCCTCCACGAAGATACTCGAGGGTTTCTTATTACTTTAAGCAACAAAAAACATGCTTATTTGTAGATTATCTTTGAAAGGCCATGTGAGTCTTTGTTAACTGTGCGGAATAATTCTAGAATTATGTTTTTCTGTGGAGGATGATGTAACTATATTCTTAATACTTGCTGTCAGGGCTTTTAAAACCTTACACTTTTCTTACAGTTAGAATCATTTTCTTTATTTGTGACTAACATGTTCTTGTAGGTTTGTTAATTGGGGAGTAGAAGGACACAGAGCGAGGCGAGTTCAGCCCAAGTTGGACAAATTACGACCAGATTGTCCCTCCTTCTTGGATATGCGAGTGCCACAAATTGAAGTGTGGGGGATTACGATTGCTTTTATTTCTCTTTTCTTACTTATTCCTATCATTTTTACGTATTTATTTTTACTGTCTTTCTAATTCCAAGGACCATAACAAAGTTTATTTCCTTTCCTAGATAAAAACATGTCCTTTGGTATTACAATAGCTCACGAGAGGACTTGGGGGGCCTTTTTGTTTTATCTCCGGTAGCTCACTGGAGCTTATCTTCGGTATGTATATTCTTTAGCCTTAGCATTTATGTGCCCTTTTAGATGAACCACGGATCATACTAGAACACATCAATCTCCTTGCAAGATCTACGGTCATTCGATCACCTTTTATTACTATTATTTATTTATTTCATACGGATGCTTTTATTTGGCATTTATCTCTCCTATGATCTATGATTTCTACAACTATCACATTGAGGGGCAGAATTTTTCAAGTTTTTTTGCAATGTTTACAGTGGTCAGTAATCTTTCCTTTTGAACAATGTGTCCTCCTTGTCATATTTGTTGAGGCTGAAGCATTGGAATGTCATTGTGTTATTCTTTGTAGAATTTGGCTCTCTTTGGTGCATTGCTCTTTTTCATAGGGATTGAATAACGAGAATGCAGAAAAAGACAACCAAGAAGAAAAGGGGCTCCCGGGTCAAAGAAAGCGCCCTGACTCGAAATCATGGTTAATCCCATAAACCACACTTCATATCATGAGTCTTTATTTTTTTATAGAGATATCAACCATTGTTTCACTTTTTAAAAACTTCAATTTTTGGTATTCTAGCCTACTTCCTTTATTTATTTCTTTGGGTTTGTTAGTTTCAATCCTAGTTGTTGGTTGAAAAGAAAAATAGCGGTATATATAAAAAATAAAAATATTTTTCCGAGTCTTTGTTTGAAGACCGTAAAATAGATAATTGGTGGTGGAAGTTCACTACTGACCCTAAGTGGGGAGCAAGGGATGTTATTTGCTTCAACTATGGTGGGGAGAGTTGGAACCTGTTCCCTCGTCTCAGGGGGAGGGTGTCTTTCTTCTGGAAGGGGGTGATGAATGCTCTTCCTGCACTCCTCTGTTGTTTTATAAGTGAAGTTTATCGAGGATGCGAAACTCTTTTTGGAAGGGACGGGTGGCTCAGATGGGAGGGCCCCGATGTTCATACAGCATAGTCTGTTTCTCAGTTTGTCCGCATCAAAATCGGCGTTCTATGAGTTAGAGCATATGTTAGATGCACAACCTTTTCTGCGAGGATGTTGGCGTTCGTCGCTGTCTCAAGGGATCGGCGTGAGGGCAAGTAGTATCGTGAGGGATCGACGATAAGAGGTGGTCACTAAATGGGAATGGGCAGTTCACGGTGAAATCTTTTTATAAATTCCTTAATGATGGGGGACTGCGCTATTATGTGGCAAAGTTCATTTGGAAAAGTAATTGCCCAAAGAAAATCAATATTTTCAATTGGATGGTTTGGAAGAATAAGGTGCTCTCTTTGGAAAATTTGGAAGTAAGAAGGTGCAACCATCTTCCGACTGCTACTTGCGTGATGTGCCATTCTAACTTAGAGTCGGTTGACCACCTTTTTCTTCATTGCTCTTTGGCCGGGGAGGTGTGGGGGTTCTTTTGTAGGTTACTTTCGGTGCCGGAACCTCCAACTTCTGTGCATCTCATTTGGTCGTCATGGAGATTCTCTGTGAGACCCGGGATGCCAGGGACTGTTGTGGATTTCTTGATTAAGGCTTTTGACTTGGAATATTTGGCTCCATAGAAATGATAGAATTTTTAATGCTAAAATTCTTCATGCTCACTGCATTATCATCAATATTAATCGCATGCTACTCTCGTGGTTTGATGCTCTTGCAGATTCTGCTAAGGAGAAACTTGATGACTCCATCTCCAAAGGTCAGCGAAGTCTCGAGTTCCTGGGATCGAGGAGTCAGTTGGTGGGTGGTGACCCATCTGCCGAGGAGGCACCAGATCTTGTCACGGGCTAGTCCCCCTGTTGCTTGTTGTATTCTGCGAGGAAGGGTGTTTCCTAGGGTGGTCGGTTGTTTTTGTTTTGCCCTTGTTCACGTCTTGTGGTGTGAGGAGTTTTGATGCGATTGCAGTGCATTCTGCTGTTTCTTCTTAATTAATTAGTGGTTTATCCACCTTTTTCAAAAATAAAAATAAAAATAGATCATTGAATGAGGTTAAATTTTTAGAAAAATCATTTTTATTTCTATCTTTTTTAATGTTTTTATTTTTTTAGTTTAAATGTATAACATATCATGCCCATACCTTACCGGAATTCTTTTGGGGGTTTGTTAATTGTTATGCCAACTCTTCCTTAGATTTTTCACATTCTTTTTATATTTATATAATGAACTTGTCTCATGACTCTCATCTGATCTAGAATGCATTCTGTCGGTGACAACTAATTTTTAACAAAATATAGATAAATTTTTGTGAAGGATATGCATAAATATAGAGTGAATTTTTAACACATTTAATCCTTATTATATGAGTTAAAAATTAAAATCATCTCTAAACAAAAAGGAAAAATATCTTATGTAATAAATCAAAACATTGTATCACTAATAATATATTTATCATAAATAAATAAAAATATTAAAAATATGTTTACAAAAATAAATTAATAAATAACACAAACACCAAAAATATCTCAAAAACAAAAATAAATATATATATATTTCTAATTATTTCCAAAAATAAAAAAATAAAAATCTATGGAGATAACAGGATAAAGGGTGAGCGGTCGTGAGCCCCCATGCTCTTCACTCCACCTCTCACTCTCCCCCTTCAGTAGCAGTAGCATCATCATCATCATCCATCCTCTCCTCCACCCCTACCTTCCACCTTCTTCTCCGTCGCTGCCGACCACCAACCCTCCTCCGTCCCATCTCCGCTTCCAAGCTCCCAAGTCCTCCACCCCCCAACTCCTCCCAGCCAAGCCTACCAACCTTTCCGCCCTCCTCCTTCCCCTCTTCCCCCAAGTTCCCGCTCCCTCACCCCCATCGAACGCCTCGACGTCCTCCGCGACGCGTCTCCGGACTCTGGCACGATTACGCCCCTCTCATCTCCTCCCTCCTCACCAGCGAGGGGCTTCACTCCACCCTTCATCGAGGAGATCACCGGCATCACCGGCGTCGAGGCAAAACCGACTCGCCGTCGCCGCCCAGATCCGCAACTCCCTCATCTCCTCCTCCTTCGATCCCGATCTCCTCCCCTTCTTTGATTCTCTAGGCGGCGCCGGGCTCCTCTACGAGCTCCGCTTCCTCAACACCACCCAGCGCTCCGCCACCGCCCGCCACATCGCAATCCAATCGTTTTGACGCTAAGTCCGCCCAAAGAACTCGCCCGCGCCGTCAAGAGATTTCCCCGCCGAACCGGCGACGATGGTTGGACCTCCTTCTCCGCGGATAGCCCCAGCGATTGCCTCGCTTACGCCGACGATTGGGCTTGGAGGCGCTCGCGACGCCGGATCGGATCGCGGCGCTGGAAGGCGTTGGATTTAGCGGAGACGAGGTCGGCCAAGGCGCTGATCAAGAAGGAGATCGAGAGAGGCCTCAAGGGGCGACGGCGCCAGCGATGGCGACGATGAGGGAGGAGACAAGTTGAGAGTCCTGTGGTGAGGTTGAGGTACGGGGAAGTAGCGGAGACGTCATCGGTGGCGTTGTTCCCGGTGGTGAGAGAGATGGACGGTGCGGAAGGGGTGGAGGCGGCGCCGGCGTGGTGTAAGGCGGAGGGAGAGATGGGAGTGGTGGCAGCGGAGAAAGGGTGGGGAGATGGGTGGTTTTGCCGGGGTGAGGGGCCGGTAGGGTGGCGCGTGGAGAGTGGTGTGGCGGTGGAGTTTGGGAATGCGAAGGTGTTGCCGTGGAAGAAGGGAGGTATGAGAAGGGAGACGGTGGTGGTGGTGGTGGACCGGCGGCGGCGAGCAGGTGGAGACAGCCCAGGAGGCGTTGTACTTGGTGGCAGGAGAGAGATGAGAAGAAGGACAAGGGAAGGTTGGGGAGTGAAGAGAGTAGGGAGTTGATAGAAAAGGAATTGAGGGTAGTTTGGGAAATGTGGTTATGGTTGTCATGCCACCAAAAGAGGAAAGATGATCAATTGAGGGATGAAGATTGGGATTGAGTCTGGTTTTTCCCTAATTGTATATTTAAGAATAAAAATAGAGATGAGTAGTGATTTTTTTTTGTTTTGGGTTTTCTTCTCTATTATATATATATATATATAATTTTGTGATAATAAACCAATAATCCTTTTGAAATTTGGTTAGTCACATTTCTAATTTTTCAGTACTCATGAGAAAAATTTTTATTTTTACAATGTATCTTTTAAATTTTTGTCATAAAAAGCAATTGGTGCTAAAAGAAATGACTCAGCTTTTTACACATAATTTTTAAATAAAAAGATTAAATATTAAAAAGTCAAATATTAAACATATTACA
>NW_024087497.1:0-18733 GCF_009730915.1 Dioscorea cayenensis subsp. rotundata | reverse complement strand
CATCTATTAATCCAAATACACACAGATAGTCTACAACCAGTATATGTATAAAATACATATATTTGACGTTTATCAAGTATTTTTGTCGCAGTCATTGTCTACATGACGCTGCTACAGTAGCATGAATAATGCTCCCCAGGAACTCTCCTTCTCTTGAGGCCACACGCTGCGAGGCACACGCCGCGCTGTTAGCTCATCGTAGCTTCTTGTCAACCAAACATCTAATGGGAAGGCTCTTGAAGTTTTCACTACTGGTTGGGACACATGGTGGTCACGCCTTTTATGCTCTTCCAACTAACAATCGAGACTTTGATCTCTTTTCGGAAGTCGTCACACACCCCACCTGTAAGAACTACGCTTTGTGTCTTGATGATCCTTGTGTTGTGCACGCAATTTGTGCCTTCTCTTGACCTTATCTTTTGCTTCCCTTTTCTATTTCACCTTCACAACCCTATTTACACAAAAGAACACCAACACAATTTATGAGACATAAAACATGAAGTATGTTCGTTCGATGACAAAAGACATATAAATAAATATGTCCAATCACACTATCGCCACTTATCAAAAAGTTAACACTAAAAATTATTTTAAAGAGCCCATGTAATTATATTTTTGTGTGCTTTTAAAATTTTGGTATTTCAGGATTTGCTCAGTCATTTGTGTGGTTCTTAGTGAGATCAGTATGAGATGTTCAAGTCTCTATGAGGAAAACTATATTTCTTATACATCCTCAATGGTTAAAATATTTATATTTTAGTTCTATCGTATCAAGATGATGTTGTCTAAAATATCAAGGCTTTTGAGACTTGTATCATTGGGCCCATTATTCCTAGCCTCGATTGTCTTTCAGGGTTCTTGGAAGCACTTGGTGGAGCTTAGTATCGAGGTTTTATAATATTATATAATATAACTTTTTCTAGTATTATGAAATATCTTGACTTCTCTTCATGAGAGAGCTCACTATAATATCAAATTCTATTGGAAATACAATGGCATTAATTCGATAGACAATTAAATAAGATATAAAACAATGGAAAACGTAATAATTATTGGACCATATAGTATGAGATCCTTTTTGTTAGGAATCTGATTCCACCAATGATCAAGAGAGAAACAAAGTAGAAAACAAATCATAAACAGAGATAAAGACAAAGATTTGCGTAATTCGATCAGGATCGCCTACGCCCACCGGCCGCTCTAGGGTATTATTTCAATATCAAAGCTACAATTACATCTTACAAAGGACTCCATATATAGAAGAAATACTTGTATGTATCCGGATTAGGTACTCTGAGGTATATCCGAGTTCAGAACTCCGAGACATATCACACGGAAGAGAGAGAATCATATCTCGGGATACAGAACTTTATCTGCAGATCCTAAACCTATCTGTACTAACCTAAACCGATGTTCCATCGCACCCTTACCTCGTGAGGTGTCACACAATCAAAGCTCCAATACTCAACACTTTAGCAAAATAAAAGCTCATGATTTAGTATGTAATGCACAGGCATATTCTTATTACACTAATATCCTCAACCTGCTTTTAAACTAAGCTATGCATGAAGTAAACCAAGGATGTAAATAATGATGAAAAAGCAAATTTGTGCTACAGTAACATATTAAAAAGTAAAAATTCATGTGTGAGAATCAATAAGCATGATAAATCTGAGATATACTAATGTGTTATAAGCATATATTCATAACTCCAAAATATATGTTGATGATATATAAATGGTATAGATAATAATTAATCGCCTCTATTTTCTCTCTCTCTTCTCTTTGCTCTACTCGTAAATACTCCCACTTTAGTCCTCTACTTTTGAATGACTTCCACTTAGTCTCTCTCTACTCTTAGTCTCTTCCCTAACTAGCTCTCTACCTCAGAAAAATACGCTAGCACTAGTCGGGTCAGCTCTTCAAGTGTAGAGGAAACTACGGGCTCCATTTTTGCAAGAGCAGAGAGATTCAGTCAGAGATCATTTCTAAGCAGAGAGGAGGGACCAAAAGAGAGAGGAAAGTAAAAGCGACTAATTTGGGTATTACTACCTGACACAAATGTCTGCCATTTCACTCGACGAGACATATGAAAATTATAACACAAAGAGACTTACAAGACACTATGGAGAAGAGATCTCACACAAAAACATAGTTTGAACCCTTTGTATCTACGACACATCAGTACTCTCATCCCTACACTTGTCTCACTTCTTAAGCATATATAGTAGAAATATATGAAACAATAACAATCTCTTTTCTAATTCCCTTTTATCTCTAATATACTTACATTTTCCAAATATGTCGAAACTAAAAATACTATGTTGACACAAAGATGTAATTAAGAAATATAAAAATAACCCATTTTAACTCATTTTTATACGACCCGCGAATTGCCAAGACGCACCAACAGATAGAGTCCTAGAGGGAAGTACATAACAACGGGCAGCTTGAAAAGTCAAGGTCCATAATAAATACATATGAAGTCAAGAATATGAAACGTAATCTTGGGAAGATATAGCCGGAGAAAATTTTCTACCCAATTCTAAGATATTCTAAAGATAGTTAGAACAAACAAAAAAGTTAGAATGGAAAATATTGACCGCATATATTGCAAGAGTAATTAAATTATAAAATGTACTATGTTTTCAATAATATTTGCCAACAATATATAATCTGTCAATGATGTGAGAGTATTTTATGTAAAATAAAATTTCAAAATATAATAAGTGATATATACTATTCCATTAAATTAAACCAAAACTTTGCATATAATGAAAATTTCTTACATTTTATATTAATTATATTTATATTTCAAATTCAACATAGAGCAAACTGTATGACATATTGATTATTTTATCAATTTTTATCAGTGAGAATGAAATTTAGAATGTCATAAGATGTTAATAAAATTTTATATGAAAATACAGAGATGAAAGCTAAAAGAACAAAAATACAACATTTATATTAGTATTTTGAAAATAAATAAATAAAAATATATATCTGAAAGACAAATACATAGTAAAAATGACTTAATCATGAAAATAATTATAAAAATGCTTTGGGGACTTTAGAAGAGGTAAAATTATTGGTTTCTCAAAATTTATTTGAATGGTAATTATATTAATACTTAAATAATTTTTATATAAATGACAAAGTGACGCCAGAATGAACATGCAGGGTGTATGAAAGGGGCGACGTGTCGATCGTTGGCATGCATGTCTGCTGAGGCGTCAGTTCAGTTTAAAGGGAGATGACAGCTGCAAGCTGGGGGACGTTTAAATATTTCGAGGCAACACGTTAAAGAGACGAGGAACTGGTTAAGGATAATCTCTTGAGAGAGGTTCCTGGTGCTTCGCGGAACCAGGGCATGCCGCTGGATCAGGCTAAGAATGTGAATGCCGATGTCTCGCTGGTTCAAGTTAAGGTTCCCTAGGCCGATTCGCTTCAAGGGGCGCAGGAGCACGTTAAGGAAGGATGTGCCGTTCACTTGAATTTAGGTGGACCCTATTGCCCAGGCTGTTGGGCTTCAATTCTTTTGATTGGGCCATATTCATCAGCCTCCTAATGACAGAGATATTGGGGACCCTTTGTTGATTAGTGATGTGGGCTATCAGATGGATCCGTCTACTTCTGTTGGGCCTTCGTTGGCCTGCACAAGGTTCAAGGGTTCGGTGGAGGTTTATGGCATAGATTTGAAATCGGTGGTGGGACCATCCAAGTCTACAGTTATGATGACCCAATAGGGAGACAATTTATAGACTTTTTCTCCCATCTCCAATGGGGATGAAGTTTAGAGACATGTCTATCGTACCTGTCTTGGAACCCCATTTGTTTTTAAATGACAATTTTTAGGTGGGTATGGGCATTGATTTCCATTTCTGTGCCATCTGATGTCCCATAGAATGTTTCAGCATTAACATCACAGATGGGCTCCTAGGGGAGATGGTTTCGAAATCCGGGCGCGTCTGATCGAGTGTTGGCGGACAAACACAAATGGCGTGCTCGAGGGAAGGCACGATTATAGATCCTCCAATGGCCTCGAGGGATGTTGATTCGATGACTTGAGTGTCGAGGGTTTGAAAGGAATCTCGAGTGTTGCCGCCATATTTACATGGAGGATCGCATGAGCGATCCGTAGGGAACCGAGAAAAGTGAGCGATAGAAAAACCTTCTCTGAGGTTCGATGAGCGGGCAGGCACTGGCGAAGCCTCCAAAAGTCCACCAAAAAGAAGGGATTGTGAGCTACTGTGCTACAACAGCTGATGGAACAAGAGTGAAGCTTGGGGAGGCATCTTCTACCATACGAGCCAGCATCTAGATTTTTAGGTCCTCGGTGGAGGAGTCAAGGGTGCTCACGCCTTTTTGAGGGGTTGCGGGAGGTGAGGCAGGCTAGTGGAGTGGGATTGCAGACTTTGTAGTCCTCCCGGTTTTTGTTATGAGTCTGCTAGTCTTTTTATGTCAAGTTCTTGCTGGTTTCTTACTTTGTTTGAGTCTTTTTATTTTTGTTTACGTTCTCACTACTTGGTAGTGCAAACATATTATCTTTTCTTTTTATTTTTAATTAAAAGTGGTGTTTATCGCACCTTTTAAAACAAATAAAAAAATTTTAAAAATAATAATAATGACAAAAGCATGTAAGCAAACATATAAGGATGTACAAGACAATGTGACTAATATGATATATATATATATATAGGAAAAATAAGTCATAGAATTATATATAGCACCAACTTTAGAGGAATATATATCACATTTAAAAGATGCTAAGCGTTTATGAAGGATGATTCTCTATTTTAAAAGTAATACAGAATAATCTTCTTAAGATATAAAAGAATAATTCTTCCAAAAAAGAATGATATGACCTTCATAATATTTGAATAATTCTTAGATGGGAGATGACAATTGGCAATAAAGGTGTTTCTTTGGTGAAATAAGAAAAGATGCACGAACAACACATGTTAGTGATATGAAAATTATTGGTTGAGCCTCAAGGAACCTGACATAAAAAAGAGAGAGTGGTTCGTAAAAGAAAGAGAGAGAGAGAGAATAAAAATAATAAAATATTATTAAATTAAAATATTAAATAATAAAATTTCCCACAAATACAATAATTTACACATTTTATATAGATTAAGCTACTTTCAAATATATCGTATTAATAATATTACCAAATGAAACGTATTATTTTCAAACAACACACTACTAAGAAAGCGATGGCATCAGCGACGGAATTTTTCCGATCATCGATGATCAACAATGACAGGCAGTCCGTTGGAAACGTTTGTCGAGAAAAATTTTGTGTCGTGCGATGATATTCCGTCGGAAATATTTTTCAGTGGGTGATGCTAGAGTATCACGACGGAATATTCCGTTAGTGAATCCAAAATAAAAAGCTAAAATTAATGATAAGAAAATACATATCACCGACGAAATTCAGTCGCGGATATACTCACTTCACCCACGGAATTCCGTTGGTAAAGATCTTTAACACTAACGAAATTCGGGTCAGCGATGTAGTGTATTACCCACGAATTCCGTCATTAAAAATTATCACCCACGAAATCTATATTTGAGTCTCTTCACCACCAAATGAATTCACATCAGCGATAGTGTATATCACCGACAGAATTCCGTCATAGATATACTCACTTCACCTATGGAATTCCATCGGTAATGATCTTTAACACCAACGGAATTCCGTCACTGATGTTGTGTATTACCCACAAAATTCAGTCAATAAATAATTATCACCCACGGAATTAGGTATTTAGTCTCTTCACCACCAAACAAATTTTGTCACTGGTAGTGTATATCACCGACGGAATTCCGTCACAGATACTCGCTTCACCCACGGAATTATATCAGGAAAGTTCTTTTAACACCAACGGAATTTTGTCACTGATGTGGTGTATTACCCACGGATTTCTGTCACTAAAAGAATATCACCCACGGAATTAGTCCCTTTACATCCAAATGAATTCCGTCACTAAAGCTCTTATATTATATTATTAATTATATTTATCCTGCTTGATTTCCCTGTACCAATACATATAAGAAAATTCATATGGCAAACACACAATATTAAATACTGTCAACATGTAAATAATTTCCCGTACCATACTTAGTGTACATACATCACTGATAATTAACAAGTCTTAACAAGTACTAAACATAAAAAAGAAATAGTACCATATGTATAGCATATATTAATCATTTAATATTCAAAGTGGTGATCCACCGGTGTCTTTATCCTGCGAGGTAGAGTTTGAGAAGGTCCCTCTTTTGAAGCATTTGTAAACATCTGCTGAGGATTAAACATATCCATCATTTGTTCAAGATACTTCTTGATATCCGCCGTATCGCTCGCTTGCTTCTCTACTTTATCCTCCAAGTTGATCATTACATCTTTCACAAGAGTCACTTCTTCACGTAAATTGTCAATTTCAATTGGAGTTTGTTCACGTTCATGATTCGGACGACTACAAGCCGAGTATGATGCATCTCCAGCATTGATGGAAGTAGATATGAAATTCTTACCACGTGGCGTGATTCCAAACACATAGAAATGAGTGTGTGTAGTACCTTGCCCTCAATTGCATCACACCAAACTTCGGGTCAAACTCGGGGATGATTGGCTTCATCGAGGACCATACTTTTGACTCATTGAAGAAGTATAAGATTCCTATAAAAAAATAACAAAACCAATTAGATCAACATATACATCAAAATTAATTTATAAACTAGCTAGTTGCAATTTCATCAATATACATATCAATGATCCTACATTATAACATGACAATAAAAAGTTGACAACAAAAAAAAAATTGTGATGTAATAATCCCCATACAAGAAGCATATTCAGTTTTTGGCACAAAAAGCATGCACAAATAGAAATACATGAAATTGTAAGAAAACATATGTAAATTCTCCTATATGGCCATGATGGAAAACACACCATGATAGAATTCTATAAATACTATCTCTAAAAAAAAAGTAGCACATTTATTCTCCAATAAAGTGAAAAGAAATATTAAGAACATAGACAACCACATAAGAAAAGAAGTGCATATTATCAAAGGCATACACTTACACAAACATTCTTGGACTTATGATCAACAAAATCACCTTGACCTTTCTCACGTTTGTGGGTGCGGTTGAACAATTCTCCATAGGTTGGTTTTCGGTTTAGTTGTTTTTCCTACATGACAATATTAAATAAGAGATTATAAAGACAAGTGCTAGTAAAATTTAAAATATGAATTGTGTACATACCATCCTCTCCGCATGAACCATAAAAGGGATCGATCCACCGGTATGCTTGGTGATGCTTCCATCTTTCTCGATCATCCTATTTAGCTTGCCATTAATTGATCGATTTTTTTCCATGCATCCGTAGTCCACACATCACTAACCAATCGATCCCAAATGTCCAATCGAATCCAACCTACATTGTAACCTTTGCACTTTGAAATTTCACTAACACCAAAAATGTCTCATTGCCGCTTCCTTTCTTCTTCCAACATACCACGTAACCGTTCCTTGCACGTAGTCTCCCAAATTGCTCTCACAACTTTTGCTTTTCTCAATAGGCCACATAAATTTTTCCCTACCGAATAAGACATCGGGTAAAAAAATTTCACCATTAGATTATCATATTGCGAAGTAGAACAAGACATTTCAAAAATATCATAGAGTGTGAATTGGGGCTATAAGATCAAAAAAATAATATAATAATAATGTCAAAAGACCGTAATATTAAGAAATATAACAAGACATTTCAATCATTTTACTGTGTTCCTGATTTAGAGCTATGAATTCCACCCCTCTCATATAGTTAACTATAGTTTATTTTTAGAGTTATCTTAATGAATTTTTCATATCTATCCACATTACTTGGTAAGTATCTTCAAGTGATCATGTATATACAATTGGAAAAGAAAACTAAACAAGCTCGGAATTCATGCATGAGATCATCGTTTATTTGTCCAAGTATCTTTTACATGCATGTTTGATAATTAAATCTTCAACTATAGAAATCATATTACCAAGCCATAATCTTTTTAAACAATAAATACCCAAAAATAAACTGATGTGATTGGGATTAGAGTACTCTATTCTTTTTTATACAACCACAGCTAAACAATTAGCTAATTTCTTTAACAGGGCAATAAACAATAACAGAGTCCCCAACCAATTATACTCCTGCAATAACAACAAGTTAAACATAGGAGTTGCACTTCATGATATGAAAACATTGTCAATGTAAGCGCATGTATTATGTTATGTGTATAGCTTAAATACACATATGATTTACACCTTATTAAAATACCAAACAAGAGCATAACGGTAGCAAGAATCAAAGTTATGCAAAAAGAGAGAAATAAACACCTCAAATTTTGCCCACATCTCATCTTTTGATAGCTTGAGGGAACTTTCTTCCATGTTGGCCATGCATCGTTGAAGTGTAATTGGATACACTTTGTAATTGTTCTAACAATTTTAGGGTCTACAAATTTCCTATCATCATAAGAAAAAAAAAGAGGAGGAATTAGGCCTATATTAGTCAAGTATGACTTTGGCACAAATAAATAAATTAACCAGTCAACTTACTCATCATGTAAAACATTAACCAACATTCGCTCATTTGGATTTGCCGGTGCGGGTATTTCTTTGTTGGGACCTCTTCGGCGTTTGTTTTTCTCTATTTCAGGGGTGATATCATCATGATTTTCTTCAGCTGACATAGTAGGATCTTGTGTTTCTTCATCTTCATAGTTTGGCATTCGCGCAAGAATAGGTTGGTTCATCTCCTGTGGACTTTGTGAGGACGATTGATGCGGTCTGAACCATCCTTCCCATGCTACTTGACTTGGAAGTTCCTTAGCTGCATTTGCTTCCAAAGATTTCTTTGTCTTGGATTTCTTCTTAGCTTTTGCTCGATGCATGATGTCTCTAATAGAACAAGAATATCACCATCTTAGTAAGAAACACATGCATGTTAAGTACAATCGTAACAAAGCGATCATAATGCTAATAAAAAGCTTTTAACAAGTACATCAAGACAATTGTCATTGGAACTTTCACCTATATGGATATCCATGCCTAATATGCATTTCTAGATAGATCCGATATATATAATGCATGACAATGATACATGAGATAGATAAATAAATATTCCAGCATGCCAAAACACTATTTTCATCAATAGTGATTTCATTTCTTTGTTCCTATTTGGGAAGCAATAATGAAAATTACTAGGAAATTTGCTTGAGTAAAATAAAATAATACGATAAGTGTTTAAGATCACTTGTGAGCGAATTAAAATACAGGCATAAGAGAAAAGTGAAGGTAAGGGACATTTATATAACATCAAAAGTTGATCTCTACTACAAGTGCACCAATATCTTAGTAGAAAGTATTAACAATAACAAACCCCAAGGATAACTTTCACCAAAAACATATAATATTTAATGATTTAATGATTGTCATCTAACAGTCTAGTTGAATGTTCTTAGCCATCATCATCATCATTAATTGCCTCGTTGTCATCATCATCGTTATCATCTAGATCATCATCATCGTCGTCGTCGTCGTCGTCGTCGTCGTCGTCGTCGTCGGCCGTCGGCCGTCGGCCGTCGGCCCGTCGCCCGTCGCCCGTCCGCCGTCGCCGTCGCCGTCGCCGTCGCCGTCGCCGTCGCCGTCGCCGTCTTCGTCTTCTTCTTCTTCTTCTTCTTCTTCTTCTTCTTCTTCTTCATCCTTTTCTTCTACTTCACATTCCTCTTCTCCTTTATCCTCCTCCTCCTCATCATGAACTTCTTCAATACCACCATGAAAAATCATTCTTTCATTGTCAAAATCTTCTAAATTTATGGCATTTAATGGTCTGGACACTTCAACATCTTGATAAACCCCTTCATTTAAATCAGGTACTTCTTGCTCACTAGTGTTAAAGTGAAACCTACTTCGTGCCTTGGTTTTGAACACAGCCCACCAATTCCGGTGGTGAGGACTTGGTGAGGGATAAGGACCATAATAAACTTGGTGACACTGCTCAGCTAATACAAATGGTTCATTACTACCAAGTACTGATTTATAATTAACCTCCACAAGACCATGGCGAGGATCCACCCGAACTCCTTTATCTGTATCAAACCAATGGCAATTAAAAAGTACAATGCGGTTTCTTTCTCCGAAATACTCCAACTCAATTACTTCTAGCAAGACACCATAAAAGTCATGATTATAATCATTATAACAATTTCTGTTCATGCATACACCGCAATTCAGTGTCGACCGATGACCGCTATATTCTTTAGTATGAAACTTGAAACCATTCACAAAGTAACCTTTATAGCATTTTACCAATCGAGATGGACCATGAGCGAGTTGAGTAATACGACGATCAATTTCGGAACAATTCTCTTCCACCTAGTAGAAATATCGAATTTCAATAATTTCGTACTAGATGAAAAATAAAATGATAAAGGAGGACACATGGTTTGATACATACATATCGCTTAAACCATGATGTAAATGTGGTCTCTCGTGTTTTCTCCAATTCTTTATCAGTAACACGTGGGTTATTCTTTCTCACCATTTCATTGAATATCCTTAATCATATGAAATACAGAAAATATTGTAAACAATATTTTAATAAAAATAAGGAAGCTGAGCAAGAAAATAAATATTACTAACCCAATGTATGGAATCATTTCTTCACAATTCATCAGAACATATAATTCTGCAGCCAAATACTCATTTGTTGTCAGATATCGAGTATTTTTTTTCCGTCCCAAGGGTCGTCCAAGATGTTTGAAAATCGAAAGACGTCCCATGAGATCTACTTCACCTCCGTCATCATTACGTGGCACTCGAGTAAATTTTGTTTCGACATCCTCTTCGAAGTACAAGGCACAAAATGATGCAATCTCTTCAATGATATATGCTTCACATATAGACCCTTCAACACAAGCTGGGTTTTTCACTTTCTTCTTTAATTGATGAAGAAACCTATGTATTATAACTAAATAATTTTTTTTTGTGTAATGAATCTAAAAAACATTTGAGCTCGGTAAAGGTTGTAAATGTACATATTAGTATACCTTTCAAACACATACATCCAACGATATTGGACCGGTCCACCAACTTCAGCCTCGTAAGGAAGGTGGATTACTAGATGCTCCATTGAATCAAAAAAGCTGGGTGGGAAAACCTTTTCTAATTTGCAAACTGTTTCGATGATACTTCTCCGCAACAACACCATATGATCAATAGTTATTTTGGTGGAGCAAAGATCTCGGAAGAAATTGGAAAGCTCAGTAATTGCATCCCAGATTGGGGTGGGAACCAGATCACGAAAGGCAATAGGAAGCAATCGCTGCATAAACACATGGCAATCATGAGTTTTCATTGCATAGACCTTGCCTTCTTCTAAGTTAAAACATCTCCCTATATTGGATGCAAAGCCATCAGGTAGTCGAAGCTGTTTCACCCATTTGAACACCCTATATCGATCCTCCTTCCCTAAAACATATGAAGCCTTTGGCTTGACTGTTTTTCCATTCCTTTTCACCAAATGTAAAGCTGGTCGTTTGCAGTACTCTTCTATATCCAATCGAGCCTTTACATTATCTTTTGTCTTGCCTTTAACTTCCATCATGGTGTTGAATATATTATCGAAAATATTTTTCTCAATGTGCATGACATCCAAATTATGGCGAATTAAATTTGTATGCCAGTATGGTAACTCCCAAAAAATGCTCTTCTTTGTCCAATGGTGAGTCAACCCATAACCCCTTGGTTTTTGTATAGGACATTTGGTGCCATATGTCAAATCTGGGCAGCTATCAATATCTCTCAAGATTTCTTCACCTGATAATATCTCAATAGGAGGATCATGATCAACTCTGCTTCTGAATTTATCTCTTTGTCTTCGAAAAGGATGATCGGGAGGTAAGAACTGTCTGTGACAATCAAAAAAACATGATTTTCTGCCATGTTTTAGATTGAATGACTTCAAATTTGCCATACAATAAGGGCAAGATAATTTTCCATGAGTGCTCCATCCAGATAACATACCATACGCAGGAAAGTCACTAATTGTCCACATTAATGCTGCCCGAAGTAAAAAATGATCTTGCCTATAATTATCGAAGGTTCGAACACCAAACTGCCACAAAATTAGCAACTCATCTATTAAAGGTCTCAAGAAGACATCTATGTTTTGAGATGGACTATTTGGACCAGGAATTATCATATTAAGGAATAAATATGGTTGCTTCATACATAGCCAAGGAGGTAAATTGTATATGACTAACATGACTGGCCAACAAGAGTATGGTCTCGCACCTTGCTTAAAAGGAGCAAACCCATCTGTGCATAATCCTAATATGATATTCCTCGCTTCACTAGAAAAAGACTCATGTGTACGATTGAAGTGTTGCCACGCCTCTCCATCGGCAGGATGATGTAACTCTCTTGGAGAACTTCGATTATGTGCATGCCATGTCATATTCTTTGCAGTTTTCTTTAACATGAAAAGCCTCTGAAGCCTAGGTATAAGTGGGAAGTATCGCAAAATCTTATAAGGAACGTTTGAGACCCTTTTTTCACTTGTATTACTTGATTTGTATCGAGGATGACCACATACAGAACAGTATTCCAACTCTTCAAATTCTTCATTAAACAACATGCAATTGTTGTCGCAGACATCAATTTTGACATATCGAAGGCCAAATGCCGCCATCTTCTTCTTCATTTGGTAATAATTCTCTGGCAAGTTGTTATTCTCTGGTAGTATATCCTTTATGATGACCATTAGACGATTGAAACAGTTTTCGCTAATATTGAATTCAGATTTGTAATTTAACAGCTGTGACACTGCCGATAGTGTCGTGTGTTTTGTACAACCAGGCCACACTGGTTCGGCAGCATCATTCAGCAAAGGAAAAAAAGATGATGGCCTTAAACTAGGTTCTTGATCCATAGACATTGAACCACCATCACAATTCCAGCTTTGATCAACATTAGAGTAAAAAGCATCCTTGACCATATTAGCATATGTATTTTCAACTTCCACACTGTATAATTGTTCAACTTCCTCTCTTACTCTGGATGATTGCCCAACACCAGACAATGGATCATTACAAAAAACATTATAGTATAAGTGTCGCCGCACATCATCGTGTTTAAGAAATGAATGCTTTTGACATTTCAAACATGGGCACCTAATTCTATCACCACTAGTAAACCATTGATCGTTCATTGCAAAAGTTATGTACTCTTCAACTGCCCCCATATATTGGTCTGTGATATATCCATTCTCGTCTAAACGAGCACATGCCCAATATCCATCTTTAGCCATTGTACAAGCCTAAATGATTTAAAACACAATGAATTAATGTTTAGGGTAATAATATTTGATATTAATGTTTCTTGCTCTTAAAAGTGATAGTGAGTTATTTTCATCTCTGATGAAATATCAATCATTTTATTAGATTTTATTAAGCAAAATATGAAATACATGTTTTCGAAGGTACCCAACGGAATATTTCTAAAAAAATGCAAAATTCTGTTTTTCAGTGAGACATGATTCGCATGCCTAATATTCCCATTAATCTATTGATCAAAATTACCATAGCATTAAAATTAATCAAAGAAGTCGCATATATGAAAGAAAGTGCATATCTAAACGAGCATACACTTACACAGACATTCTTGGGCTTGTGATCAACAAAATTACAATAGCATGAAACCATTGTTTTTAGCATCAATATTTCTTTGAAAAGCCATTAAATTCATGAACCAAAAATTTATACACAAGACAAAAACACACTTTCCATGCATTGCATGCTAAATGAAAAAAATACCAAAAAAATAATAATAAAACAAATAGTTAAACATACCTTGAATCACGGATGGGTTCCTCTCAATAAAAAAATCTGAAAACAATTACAAAAAAATAGAGTGTACAAACATGAGGCTGAGTACTAAGAGAAAAACCACACACTTCATCAAATAATGTAGATGGTCACTAAAAAAATAGAAATAAATGGGTGTTGTGGAAACACCCATACCTTATGCGACTTCAAATTACAATCTAGTGTCTGCGTGAGATGACCTTTCTCAAGTTTTGAATATGCTTGATCAACCTACGTGCTTGAAATGATAAATTAGGACCTGAAAAAAATTAAATAATAGTATTCATTAACAAGCTGCATTTATAAAGTCATTTTTTCACCATCATGTACCGCCACATGAGAAGTCCGGATTTTTTTCACTAAATTAAGTATGAGTTCATGATGAGGAGAATGCAACTCCAATCACCGATTAGAGATTAAAAAAATGATTTATGTGGAGTTTACTCTAGGCAACAAAGAGTCAACTCATTAATTTAGATTAATTAATTTCAACCATATAATTTATAATTTATTTGATGAAGTTAGTTAATTTCAAAAAACTTTATAGTTTATTCAAAAAAAAAAAACAAACTTTATAGTCACCTAATCAACCAATATATAACTCAAAACTAGCTATTAATATATAGTTAAGGTCATGCACATTGGCCTTATGTTATCTTATAAAGAAATTGAAAATAATTATCTATATTTGCATTTTTTCCATGCATGGTTATAGACAAACTTAATAATTTAAATTAATTTAAAAATACAAGAATTTAATGAAAATACCAATACCTTATTATGGTTTGAGAACCGCCACCAATAATTCGTATGTTTGTGAATCATCATCAATATCATTAGATAAGCATTAAAAAAAAGCTCCAACTTAAAATTATAGAAATGCATTGTGTAAAATAAAAGGAAAGAAAGGTGGTGTCCAAACAAATTTTCACATTAAACATAGGAATTTATTTCATTGAAAGAACAATCATAGAAAAGCATTAAAAAAAATATTATCAGACACTCGCAATCATTCATTCAAAAAGTCTTGGTCAAAAATAATATGTACATCTACTTCAAAACATTAATGGAAAAAAAAACATACACCATATGAAATACAACATATAGGGAATCAAATAATGAAGGAATTAAAGCTAAGTAGTAACTTTTATCAATCTAGAGTAGTGCTTGAGAGATAAAATACTAATAGACTTTAGTGACAACGAAGATAAATATAATGAGATTTAATTTTTGACATTCATGTCTCCTAAATAGCAATCGGAACCTCCCAGATCATCCTCCACTTTCATCACTAACATATCACCAAATCTCATTATCATGACTCTTAGATGCCCAACAAAGATCATATACTCCACCATATGACACCAACTGTATGATCTCTTAACTTTTAATTAACCATTTACATTCAAAGTTCAAGCGTAGTACTTATCATGATATCAACCAAGATAATTACCATCCAATATTACAACACCGTATATAAATATATATATATATATATATATATATATACATAGATATATAATGATCCTTCTATTATTTATTTATTTATAAACATATCTTTTAAAAATCTTATTATCTTTTCTAATACTAAGAATTCGTATTGTAAATTAAAAAAAAATTGAAAATACATGTCATAAATTTTAAAAGCTTGAAAAGAATCAGATGTTGGCTATCCATATCACAATGAGGGATGAGAGGGGAACAGTGATTTGTTCTCCGTATCTTGTAAATCCAATTGCCCAACACGGTCTTAATCATAGATCATGGTTAACCAGACCCGAAAAATGCATTTGCATTGTAAAACGAGGAGAAACAACTACACATCTTAGATTAGATACAATTATATAAAACAATCAATACCAATGAATGCTCATTGACCAACAACCCAAACATTCATCAAACAAGATTCAAAAATATATTGGCAACAAGATATCCACCAATTGAGAACCATCATAAGGGAAATCCAAATCCTAGATAAAAATCACAAAAATAAATCAAAATTCTCTACATAATAAACATGATTAAACCTAATAAATCACCATACCTTAACCACCACGACCCAGACTCGAGAATAAAAAGTATCGGGTTGAATATCACGCACATCAAGAGATCAAACAAAAAAATAAATTAGAAATCTCATCAATAGGAAAAAAAGTAAAAACACGAAGAAATCTACAAGATCAACTATAAATTATAGGGATCGGAAGAGATTTTTTTACCCTCAATTCTCGAAAAACCCCACCTTTAATCCACAGGAGATCGAAGGATAAGAGCTGAAGAGATCACCAGATGATCGCGAGATGCGGTGGAAAAAAGTTAGGGTTTAAGCAAGAGGCTATGAGAGGGCATACAAATGCCGAGGGTGGCAGCGAGGCGGCCGGGGAGGCGGAGGTGGAGATTGCAGAAGAAGTGTGGGTGCTCTCAAGGAGAGTGGTGGTGGAGGTTGCAGAGGAAGTGCGGGTGCTCTGGAGGAGTGTGGTGGTGGTGAGGACTAATAAAGAAAAGAAGCCCTCAATTGTATAAAGAGATAGGTCTTTTTATAAAAATCAATAAATAAAAATAAAAAAATTATCATTCATCATTAATAAAGAGAGTGGATCTCAATTGTATTAAAAAATAATGAAAAATCAGGGATATATTTTAAATTAAATAAAGTAGATAATAATCAAACATTAATGATGAATTCTAGAGTTTTGTGAAATATATATATTGTTACTTAGTAACAGGTCACTATATTGTCCTCAATATAAAGAGGTAGTAACAATATTTAAAAAATTATGAAAAATTACAAAATTTTCTTATCTATTTGTTGTTAAAATGATGGCTTCATTTTTTTATTTTGTTATTTAATTTTAAATATTTACATATATATATATATATATCTTTATAAGTCTTTATAAAAAAGATGGTGCTCAATTATCTTTTTAGAAAAACAACTATAAAGATTAAAAGCTTGGTATATTATAAAAATTAAAAAAATGTAATCTTTTTGTTGGTGATTCATATTAAAAATTTGTACTTTTTACTTAATTTAAAAAAAGGAGATGAGATTCATGTCGTCATTAACTTTTTTTGCCCTTGAGTCCCTACAATATATAGAATTCATAGTTAAGAACTATTTTACTTGGTTTCAAAGCAAAGGTTTTTTTAATAAATCAATTTTTGCTCTCGAAAAATCCGTTAGTACTTAAAAAAATAACATATTTTTTTACAATAATCTTTTTGTTTCATTAATTTATCTTGTTATTTAAAAAAATTAAATAAATAAACAAGCATAAATATTTAAAAACATATTTCACCCATAAATTTAATATAATTTTTATCATTTAATCCTTCATTAAATATCTAATATAACAATAATAAATTTAGGAGGTTTAAATCAACACTATATATTCATTCATATTATATTTTTCTTATAATTTTAAGAAATAAAATAAATAAATATTTTTATAGATGAACATTAAAAATATTTTTATAATTATCTTTTGATAAATTGATATATTATAAATCTATAGTAACAATAATTAAAAAAATAAATTAATATCTTACTAAATTGTCATCATAAAAATTGTTTTCTAGATCAATATCTTATCTTTTTGTTTTTTTATATATAATATAGTGGTAATATTTTATTTTTTTAAATATTTTGTTATAATCTAAATATAATCAAAAGTTAGTTTTTAGATATTTAAAAAAAAATACAAATTATTATTATTATTATTATCATTATTAATATTATTATTATTATTATTATTATTATTATTATTATTATTAATATTATTGGTATTAGTATTATTAATAATAGGAAATAATAGTTTATATTTGAAAGTAAGTTAATAATATTTATGTATATCAATGTTTACATTAATTTAATGGAGTGATGGATTCTCATGTGATTTGAAATTTTGAATCAAGGGTAGAGATGATTTTGGAGAAGAATCAAATGGTTGATAGTGAAGCCCACATATTTATTTAATTAGTAAATTATTAATAATTAAATGGACATTAGTATAAAAATTAACTAAAATTGTAAACTTATTATTAATTATCTTGCATATTTTTAATATTTCTAAATTTTGTAAATAATTTATTAACTAAATAAAAAATTAGCGATTAAAATTGAGACCGTGATTTCCATGAATTAAGAAAAGCCTTTCTTTTAATTATTTTTAGTGGAAAACTTATTTATATTAAATATATATACAATTAAGTCGGCGTTTCTATCTCCCATTATTATTTAATTATTTTATTAATTTTTAATATAATAATTTAAATTAGAAATAAAAAAATATAGTGGGAGGGGTTAATAACCCCGAGTTAGCACTTAGTAACCCCGCTCGAGGGTTATATCTCCCATTTAAAAATAATTGATTATATTATTATTTTTATTAATTTTTAATATAATATTTAAATAATAAGAATAACAAAATATAGTGGGATGGGAGGGGTTGATAACGTCCGGGGTTACTGTCAATCTTATAATAATAATTTTCAAAATATTAAAAACTTATTTTAAATCATAGAAATAAAATTAATTCTTTTCACCAACGGAATTTCTCACGGAAATTATCCCCGACGGAATTTTCCGTTGGTGATAAAATTATATTCCGTCACTAATATGTTCTGATGTGTAAAACATTGTTCGTTGGAATTCCGTCACAAATTCCGTCAGTGATATTGATATTACCAATGGAACAAATTCCGTTGGAAAAATTCCGTCAGTGATGCGACTGTTTTCTTGTAGTGTTAAGAGGATAGTTTTAGTATGTCAAAATTAGTGGAAGAGAAAAAGGGCAAGAAACTATGAATCT